>NW_013657665.1:233893-270989 GCF_000142905.1 Thecamonas trahens ATCC 50062 | reverse complement strand
GGGGGGGGGGGTCACGGGATTGGCGTGAGGGTGCATGGTGGAGAGTGAGCATAAAATATTGTGGTGGTGGGTGTGGGTGCAGAGGGGGCAGTTGGTGGGCGGCTGCGTGGCAACTGTGCGTGGGCGGCAGGCTGGCTGGCTGACTGGCTGGCTACTGCTCAGGGGAAGGGGGGAACAGACCCAACTACAGACGTAGCTCGGCGTGGGAGCAAACGACGAGCTATGGCGTTGCGGTCTCGTGGAGAAAGGGATGTGCGTCTGACTCGGTTGCAGACTGGTCGTCCTGCTGTCCCACGTGCTGCCCATGGCCGCCGTGTGGGCGCCTTCCGTGTTGTCTCCAGTGACCAGGGCCGCGGACAGAAGCGCGGCCGTAGTCGTGCCCGTGCCCGTGGCCATGCCCGTGGCCATGCCCGTGGCCGTGGCCGTGCTACTGCTGCGGTCCGTCTTGCTCCACTGCAACCTATGCCGAGTAGCGCGGGCAGTGGTCGTGGTGGCCGGGGCCGGGGCCGGAGCCATGCCACCGGGTCCATTCGCAGTCGCAAGCTCGCAGGACGCCAACGTCCGAGCCCGCCACAGGCTGACGTTGGCTCACCGCCACCACCGGCATCGCCGTCGCTTTCGTCGGTGTCGGACGTGTCGTCGGTCTCTGATGGTGATGGCGGGACAACGGGTGGCGGCGACGGAGATGGCGTGGTGGCGAGTGACAGTCACGCTGCCCGGCTCTCGCCGACGTCGCCGATGTCGCCGGGTGGGCGGGGTTGGAGCAAGTCCCCAGCGCGAGGTGGTGGCGGCTGGGCGTCGCGGTCGCAAGATGACGAGTCGGTTGGGTCAGAGGACGAGACGGCAGCAGAGCTGACCGCCAAAGCAGCGGTGGCGATGGCGGCCGGCGACAACGAAGCCGCCAAGGCCAAGTACGAGCAAGCGATGAAACTGCGGGCGCAGCGGCACGGGCGGACGTCGCTGGCAGCCGCACGTTCGTACTGTGACATGGCGCTGTGGGCACACGGTGAGGGAGATACCGTGGCGGCCGAGCAATACCTCCGCGACGCGCTGGCCATCCGTGAAGAGCGACTCGGGCCCGGGCACGAAGAGACGGTGACGGTGATGTACAATCTTGCACTGCTCCTACACGAGACCGACCGCCACGGCGCGGCCGAGGTACTCATGCGTGACGTTGTCCGCCTCCGCAAGCGCGGCCTCGGCAAGTACCACCCCAAGGTCGCCAAGTCGATCACCTTTCTGGCCGAGATCTTGGCCGCCATGCAGACGCTTGATGATGCCGCTGAGGCGCGTCAGCTGTTTGCCTCTGCCAAGTCGATTGCGGTCCGTGCCTGTGGTGCCGACCATCCTTTGGTTGCACAGATTCTGGAGCACATGGCTGCGCTGGTCGAGCCCGAAGACGCGCTCCCGATGCTCACTCACGCTCTCCGGATCCGGCGCGACCATTCGCGCTTTGGCCCACCGTCAGCCGAGCACGTCCAGCGCCTGTTAACCAAGCTCCGCGCCGTCCGCGATCAGAAGAGCGCGGTCATCATGCGGACCGGCTCAGGCAGCACTGTTATCGCCCTCCCGTCGCACTATGCCCCGCCCAAGGTTTGCCATGTATTCGGCCTGCCGCCGGTCGAGGATCCACCGCCAAGGCGAACACCCTCGCTCTTTCGCCAGGCGCTGCAAGCCGCGGTTGGAGACGGCTCGCCGGAGACGGCTGCTGACGAGGACGACGACGACAGCGGCGAAAGTGGTGATGGCAAGGGGGAGAGCTGCGAAATTTCGAGCCCAGACCCGAGCCCGCTGGTGGTGAGTCTGTTCTCGGATGCCGAGCTGAGCACGCTTCCCGACATAGAGTCGAGAAACGCGTCCGCGGCTGTGCTGGATGGCAGATCGGCTGAGAATGGAGAGGGGGTTGAGGTCAAGAAGAAGAGCAAGAGCAAGAGCAAGGGGAAGAGCAAGGGGAAGGGCAAGGGCAAGGGCAAGAACAAGGGCAAGAACAAGGGGAAGAGCAAGGGGAAGAGCAAGGAAAAGAGCAAGGGCAAGGGCAAGAGCAAGGGCAAGAGCAAGAACAAGGGGAAGAACAAGGGGAAGAGTAAGACCGACCCGCCTGCACCCGATGCGATGGAAGATTCGGTCGATCAATCGGCAATGTACAAGGGCAAGAGCGAGGCCAGTGTCCAAAGCGTGGTTCTTACATGAGCCGTCCGCGTGGTGCGTCGGATGATCCCGATGGCACTGGCCGAGGCTCAAGCGTTGTTGCGCTGTATGCCGTGCTGTCGCGAGCGACGGTATCGTGCGCGACGGTGTGTTACTGGTGAGTACGTCGCCGTGTAGCAATTTGTATTGATGCGACTCATCCTTTCAAGTCAATCCGTGGGCTGCCTGCATCGCTTGCAGCAGCCATCGTCGCCGGGTGAGTGGGAGCCGCCCTTGGTCCGTGGGCACCACCGTGAGCGGCCTGTCTCTGGATCGACATCGTATCCGCTCATGCCGCTTTGGGCAACCTGCCGTATGGCGCCGCTCGCCCTCTGCTGCACTTTCACCGGAGGGTACACGATCTCGTGCTGTCTCGCATCGCCATCCCACCATCATTCCATCCGCCACGCAAGCCTCGACCAAGGTGAGAGTATGTTCCTCTCCGTCTGCGGCTGCTCTCTGCCTGGCAGCGCCACCCATACACTCACCCTCTCTCTCCCTATTTCCTCTCCCCCCTCCCTCACGCGCCATACTTGTTCATTGTCCGCCATACCACCACACCGCCGCGTCCACAAATCTTCAAGAGTTGCGTGCAGAGCCACCGCCGTCAGGTCCTCTTCCGCCTTTGCGGTGATGACCCCCCCCCCTGGCCGGCCGACGGGGAAACCGAACCAACCACGACCTTTTTTTCTTTGACCGAACGACCTGACGACCTGACGACCAGTACGACCTTCCATTCATAGGTTGTCGCTCACCTTGCTTGTCGCCTGTTCCACTTCACTCACACATACGCACACTCACACACTTTCGCGCCACAGTCCATGCATCGGACGTCGCAGCAGTTTCTGGGTGCCGTGCTCGTCACCACTGGAAGCCTCACCCTTGCGGCGCTCGGCTGGGCCGCATGGTCTCGTCATCGCAGGTTGCAGTCCCGTACTCGCGTCCGGGCCGTACTCCTCGACAAGTCCGAGAGCAAGATCAAGAGCAAAACCAAGGCCACTGTTGCCTCACGCAGGTCGCGCCCGCAGCTTTCGGTTGCTATTCCAGGGGAGGAGGATACAGGTTGGGCCGGGGCTGCCTCTCGCCGTGTGCCCGAGGCCGAGCTGGCGACGCCGGCGGCGGCTCTGGACGCTGGTTCCTTGTCGGCACCGGTGCTCCCGTCGTCGATCTCGGTTGTGGCCGCTGTTGCCGATGCGCCACCGCTGGCAGCCGGCCTGACCTTGCTCCCGCCGCCGTTGACCCCTCTCGGCGCAGGATCGGACGAAGTCTTTCTTGAAGGCGCGATTGTGCGCAGAGAGGCGTACACCGCCGCCCGCGATGTGTTGGCACATGTTCTTGCTGCAGTGGTGCGTGATGCGCCAGCGCTCGACGCCCACGGCGCGCTCGGGCTAGAGCTGGACCCAACGCAGGCCGTCACGCCCGAAGCGCTGACTGTGCCAGGAACTGTTGCTATGCACGGCGAGTATGTGTTCAACTATACCGATCCCGACCGACGGGCTCGGATAGCCGCTGGTCTCGGGGCGGCAATGGGGCCAGAGCGCGAGTCGGGCATTCCACAGCTTGGTGGTGCGAAGCTGCTTTCGATGATGCACCGCCCGCCTGTTGCAGGCATCGACTCTTGCGTGTACCACTTGGGCGTGCTCAAGCAGATGGATGACGGCCCGTGCGGATACCATGCGCTGTACAACGCACTTGTCGGCATTGCGCTCTGTCAGGTGCGGCTGAACGACGTGGGCGCGCGCAACCACGCGCTTGCGCTCTTCAACGCCCGCACCCCGTTCTGGTGGTTCTACGCTCACCTTGAGGCTGCGCTGGTAGTCGAGGCCCGCTCACGCCTTGCCCGCTACGGCAGCGAGGCTTTTCCGTGGCGCGAGTGCGATGTGCGGTCCGGGGTTCTGGAGCGAGCGCATGTGGCGTGGCTCCTTGCGCATCATCCGCTATTTGTCCGGGCCGGTGCCCATTTGTTCTCAGTCCTTCCCGCGAGCAACCCGCAGGAGATCGCGAACGGGTCGATGTCGCTTGATGAGCTCGACACGCTCGACGCGGTGCTGGAGCACTTTGCAGGCCTGCCGCACTATGCGCACGCCTTTGTGCTCGGGGCACACTCGCACTGGATCACGGTGGTGGCGCACAAGCGGCACGGTTCCATCGAGTGTCTCTTTCTCGACTCAAACAACGTCGACCTGTTTGGCTACGCTGACCCACAGCTCGCGGCGTTTCTGCAGCAGCCAACGTCGTACATGTTTGCCGAGTCGGGAGCAACGCCGCGCGCGGTCGAGACTGAGGACGAGGAGTACGGGCTGATGCTCCGCGCCGCGCGCGGCACGGCCGAGCTCATGATCGACTGGATCACAGGGCGGACAGCGCTCAAGACGTTTGTGGCTGACACTGTTGTCCGCCTCATGCTCTCCAAGTTTGAACACCGTGTCCTGCGGCGGTCGCCTTACGGCGGCGCGCTCTCGCTCGAGGGTGCGCTCGGGCATGAGCAATTTCTTGCTTGGCTTGTCGAGTGGCTGACTCACTGGGATCCACCCGCCACTCTACGTGCGGGACCGCTGGCCACGCTCCGCCAGCTCGGGGCAGCCTACCTCTCGCCGGAGCTCCGCAACCGGGTTCTGGAGTGGGCGCTGCTTGTCGGCTCATCACCGGTTGTTGCCTCGTCGCCGCATCCCGCTGTCGGCGAGCTGCGACTGGTGCTTCACGAGGTAGTCGCGCTGACGGGGGCGCCGTAGACCTCTACAGCACCCGGCACCCCATCTGATCGGTGCCCTACTCTGCCTCGCGCCCGTCGCCGTTGCCTCCCCCGTTCCGTCTTTATGATGGCAACTCGAGCTCGCTGCAGATGGGCGCGTACGTGGCGTACGTGACGGGCGGCCGCGAGGAGTGAAAAGACTTGTTCATGGACTGTGTTGTTCATTTGGAGGCGCGCGATATCGCGCGCGGGCGACCGCATGGGGCTTAGGGCTACACGAGCTCCAAGAACCTCAGGTGGATATCCTGCCGTTGAAGCAGCGTGGCGTGGGAGGGGATAGCCTGGTACTCGATGTACTTGGCAAGGCCGCGAAGGAAGGCAAGTTGCCAGGAGATGGGGGGGTGCTGGTTGCAATCCCTTTGTTGATATCTCAACAAACTGGCATGCGAATTGACTTTGGTCATCACAGCGTCGGCGTCGTTCTTGGGCAAAACGGCGCGGATGGCGGCGGGGTAGACGACGCCCACGATGCGCTGATACTTTTGGAGCATAAGCTCGCCGGCCGATTGAGGCATTGGCAGCGACGCCGGTTGTGGCTGAATGGACGACGTTGGTTGTTCCGACAGCGCTGGTCTCGGCGGCTCGGCGAGTGGACGCTGGCGTTTGTCAGGTCTTGTTGACACGTCAGCCTCGTCGCGGGTGCGCTTGCGACTCGCAATCGCGGCTTTGGTAAGGACCTGGGGCCGTGATGAGTGACTGAGCGATGCATCCTGCACTTGGGAGGTCACCGTTGGGTGCGCTGCGGGCTGCGATGCTGGTTGCGACACAGGCTGTGCCACGACTGGGAATGGGCGAGAGTGTCGGGGCGGTGGGGCGGGGCGGGGCGGCACGTGCGATGAGTCGACCAGGGCAAACGTGGCAGGGCGAAGCAACTGCGGGCAGCGTGGGCCAAAGACTGCGGCGGTGATGGAGGCGGGCATGGCCGGGTCAGCCACCACCATTTTCTGGCCAAAGGTGCCCGTAACGTAGGCATCAGTGGCAGCGGTTGCGGCAGCACCGCACGAGACGACCCAGGACTGTTGCAGAGACTCAAGAGCGGTGGCGTCGTCATCATCACCAGACAGGATATCCACGTCGTCGTCGTCGTTGTCAGATCCTGTACTGTCGGCGCCGAGCCAACATACTTGCACGGACCGCGCGCGATGCGGACCAGGTCGGACTTTGGCAGGGCACGTGCTGACGGAGGGTAGACGCGGGTGATGTTGAGCGACGAGACAATGACGGCTGGTCGCAGTCGGGACCGGGCCCGCTGGCGCTTGGCGGCGCCGATGGTGGCGATTGTGCCAAGGACATCCGTGCGAAGGGCGTCGATGCTGGGCGCGGCAACGCCGCAGAACTGGCACCCGCCCGATAGACCGAGCCATTGGCATGTCTTGCACAGCAAAGATGGGGGAAGAGCCGGAGCATCGCAAGGCGGAACGTTAACAACGACCTCCTCGTAAAAGTACTCGTAGTCGTACTCGTCGCCTGGCGCAGCGGCCGACACAACGCGCGACGGCTTGGCGAGATCACCCTCAGTGGGCTGCGCTGTTGTTGGTGTCATAGGGGCGGCGGTGGGTGACGAGATCGCCGGCTTGGGAGTGGGAGCAGTCGGGTTGGGACCACTGGCAGGGGTGGCGGCAGGTGTCGACTTGTTCGCGGCCTTGGGTGTTGTCTCCTTGCTCGCAGGCTTGGGTGTTATCTTGGATGTTGCCTTGGTTGTTGTCTTGGACGACGGCTTCGCTGTCCCCTTGCTGGCAGCCTTGGGCGCTGTCTTAGACGCCGCCTTGCTCGCAGGCTTGGGCGTCCCGTTGCTTGCAGATCCAGGCGTTGTCTTGGATGACGCCTTTGCTTTCCCCTTGCTCGCTGGCTTGGATGGCGCCTTGGATGACGCCTTGGTTGTCCCCTTGCTCGCAGATCCGGGCGTCGCTTTGGACGTCGCCTTGCTCGCAGGCTTGGGCGTTGTCTTGGATGTTGCCTTGGTTGTTGTCTTGGACGACGGCTTCGCTGTCCCCTTGCTGGCAGCCTTGGGCGCTGTCTTAGACGCCGCCTTGCTCGCAGGCTTGGGCGTCCCGTTGCTTGCAGATCCAGGCGTCGCTTTGGACGTTGCCTTTGCTTTCCCCTTGCTTGCAGATCCAGGCGTTGTCTTGGACGTCGCCTTTGCTTTCCCCTTGCTCGCAGATCCGGGCGTCGCTTTGGACGTCGCCTTGCTCGCAGGCTTGGGCGTCCCCTTGCTCGCAGATCCGGGCGTCGCTTTGGACGTTGCCTTTGCTTTCCCCTTGCTTGCAGATCCAGGCGTTGTCTTGGACGTCGCCTTTGCTTTCCCCTTGCTCGCAGATCCGGGCGTGGCTTTGGACGTCGCCTTGCTTCCAGCCTTTGTCACAGAACTGCCTCCCAAGACAGAGGATGCAGAGTCTGGGGCCAGTACCAAATCGCCAGTGCTGTGAAACTTGCGCACGCGCTGTAAAATGGTGAGCTCGGAAATCGAGCCGCTCCCGCCTTGCTCTAGATTTGACAGTGTCCGCTGCAGCGGCGACCGGGTCACCGGTGTGCCCAACCTGCTCGCCGCAGCAGTTCCACTTGCGCTCTTCTTTTTGGTCTTCTTGCCGACATCCGCGCCCAATGATTGCTTCTGCTTCTGCTTGCTCGGAGTCCGCATCGGCTCTGTCGACGACGATGATATCGACGGCATCGAGTCCGAGCTTGAGCTCGATACCATTGAGAACAAAACCAAAGAATCACTCCCTTCCAAGCTCCCGCTCGCATCGCTGCCCACGCTGGCACTCTCGCTCGCGCTCACGATCATGCTCGCACTCCCCGACCCCGACCCCGACCCCGACCCCGACCCCGACCCCGACCCCGACCCCGACCCCGACCCCGACCCCGACCCCGACCCCGACCCCGACCCCGACCCCGACCCCGACCCGGACCCTGACCCCGACCCCGCCTCAGAGGACGAGGAAGAGTAAGACGACGTGGATGCAGGAGAAGAAGAGCTCGACGCCGAGTCCTGATCAGAGGTCGAGTCTGATGCTGTCGGGATGCTCGGCGCCAACCGGCTCTCCGCCGTCGACAGCGTGGCCACACCCCGCGCGCTCGAGAGGGCGCGCCCAGCGGCACCATTGCTTGACCGCTTCTGTTTTGCCATGCCCATGCCACTAGACAGACACTAGCGTGAGTCAAGTTTACCTCTACCTCTGGTTACCTCAGTCGTGTCGGGGGTGCAGACACCGGAAGAGCTGGGTGGTACTTTGTGTGCCCTTCCCCCACCGTGAGCCCAACATGTCCAGCCGATCAAGTGCCAAGTCGCACTCGCCGCGCCACTCGACGACCGACTGTCGCGCCCAAAAAAGGTCGTACTTTTGGCACAGACGAAGCGGGTGACGCCAACGGCCGCACCACCACCACCAACACCAGCCACACCACACACCCATACCCACACCTCTACACCGTCCACGCGCACACACGCGCCACCCGCACACAACGCACACAAAACACACACAGAGAACCCGCGCCTCCGGTCCTGTGCCATGTTTATCTACGTGGTGTTTGGCGAGGACGAGGGCCAGCAAGTAATGCTCAACACCCGCTGCCGGTCGGTCATTCTCCTTGATGCGGTGTGTGAGGCTATGGGGCTGGACGCTGGCCAGTTCTCGGATCCATCAGCTACTCTCACGTCGCCTATCATGGGAGATGAGGTCACTTTGCCTCGCATCAAGAACCCGTTTGACCTTCCTGCAGACGCGGCTGCGCCCAACGCTGACGCCCGTGACCCGCCGGCGTCCAACCCGCGTGACCGGTCGGCTTCCCGCCACCCCGCCCTAGTCTTCCTGGACCTCGCCGACGAGGCCGGCAACCTTCGTGGACTCAATCCGTCAAACCCGCTCGAGTATGCCTCGGACGTCCTCAAGCCACGGGCCAAGTATGTGCCGGTCAAGATCGTCGTCGACCAGGCGTCGTCGACCAAGACCTGCATCCCGCTCCGCGCTGGCTTTGAGCTTCGCACGGGCTCGAGCTCAGTGACCAAGGCCGCCAAGCGCCCCAACGCCTCGTCTCTCAACACAGACAACTTTGCCCAGCTCGATCGCCACCTCGAGTCGCCGCGCGTCCGCACCAACCTCGACGCCTCGGCCACGTCGGCCGCAAGCAGCTCGCGCTCGCGCAACCGCTCCAATCGCAGCCAGCGGAACCGCAAGCGCCGCTCGACTACCATCACAAAGTCGTAGGCCCACACCATGTGGTTTCAAGGTGCGTCTGCCCGGACTGGATTGTCCCAGCCCGAGCCGACTGCTCCGAGCCGAGGCCACGATCTGCTCCCTCTGCTCCCGCTAGGCCGAGCCCAACCCAGCGACGCCAGGCACATCCGCTGCTAGCTACGGAAGACTGGCAATTCCATATGAGTCGCCCGCTGCAGTCCCCGGCCGCAGACCTACGACCGCGACCGCTTCCCGATGGACCCCAGGCACAGAGCGCGTCAGCCCACCCAAACTCCACACATACGCAAACCACCCAACTCTATTCCACACTCGAACACACCGGTAGACCATGCTGGGTATTGTGACAGGCGTGCTGCGGACGGGTGCTGCGCGCAAGGCAGGCAGGTGGGCCACTGGCAGCATGCTCGCCCGTGGAGGGCTCCGGGGTGCAGCCGGGGTGAGCGCCACGGGAACGAGTCCGTCCGAAGAGAAGGACGAGACCGGCGAGCCGCTCATTGCGCGGAAACAGATCAAGCACGCCCAGCCGTGGCTGACTCAAGCAGAAGAAGATGCGGTAGCGTCGACGGTGGCATCGGGAAGGCTCACCATGGGCCCGGCTACCAAGGAGTTTGAGGCCTCGGTCGCCGCCTTTGCCGGTAGGACCCATGCCGTGGCGGCCTCGTCCGGAACAGCCGCGCTGCAGCTGGCGCTGGCGGCGAAGGGCGTGGGTCCAGGCTGGACCGTGGTTCTTCCTGCATACACCTGGGTGGCCACCTACAACGCGGTCGTCCTTGCCGGCGCCACGCCCGTCCTCGCCGACGTCGATCCGCTGGCGTACACCATCGATCCGGCAGCCACCGTGGCGGCGCTCGACAGTGCCGTCACCGGCGGCGCCGACCCCGGCAAGATGGCGATCATGCCGGTCCATATGTTTGGCTACCGCGCCGGCGCCGGCTGGCTCCCTGACCTTGCCCGCGAGCGCGATCTGACGGTCATTGGCGACGGGTGCTGCTCGTTTGGCGGCATCGCTGGTGGCGAGCGGTGCGGCGCGTGGAGCCCGCTGGAGGCGTTTTCGTTCCATCCACGCAAGGTAGTGACCGCCGGTGAAGGCGGCATGCTCCTGACCGACGACGATGAGGTGGCGGCCAAGCTGCGCGCGTTGCGCGACCACGGCGCTCACCGGTCGGCCGAGCAGCGCCGCCAAACAGGCGCCGGCGGGCCGATGGTCCCCGAGTTTGAGCTCGGCTACAACTTTCGCATCACCGAGATGCAGGCTGCTCTCGGCGCGGCCCAGATGTTGCGCATCGGCGAGCTCCTCCGCGCCCGCCGCGACGTCGGCCTCCGCTATGACGAGCTGCTTGTCGACGGGCCGGCCTGGCTGCGCCCGCCGCCGCGCCTCGCCGGAGGGCCGGGGGCCGAACCGGATGGCGACGATCGCATCCTCACCTTCTACCCTGTCACCCTCTGGGGCTCGCGCGCCGACGACGCGCCAGCAAAGCTGGCCGCATCGTGGGCGGACGGCGACGCCGCTGCCGTGGCCAAGGCCGACAAGCTCGGCGCCTGGCGCGACCGGCTCATGGGCGACCTCGCCGCCGCTGGCGTCGCCGCCCGCCCGCCGATGCTCTCGCTCCCAGACCTTCCCTACGTCCAGGAGCGGTCGCATCTTGCACCGACCGACTATCCGGTCTCGTCGCTCCTTGCGCGCCTCACCTTTTCGCTCCCTCTCCACCACGAGGTGACTTGGGACGATCAGCGCCAGATTGTCCGCCTTCTCCGCGAAATCCCGTCATCCTGGCACTCTCTCGACGAGCGCATCGCCGCCGTTGATCGTGCACTTGGCAAAGCCCAGAGCTAGGGAGCCGCTTCACTACCAGGGCCGGGAACTAGAGCCGCCACACCCACTGACGCTGATGCTTCTAGTTGAGATGGCCATGCCCTGCTCTTCTGGCCGGACCATTGCCAGATGCTCTGCTGATCAAACTCCCCGCCCACCGCGCACTGATTCCCACGACCAACACCCACTCTCCCTCCACCTCCTCCCCCGACTCCCCACCTCCTCCCCCGACTCCCCACCTCCCCACCTGCCCCAACACTCTACTCTTCCCCCCACACACCAGTCATGACTCAGCCAACCAGCATATACCTTGTCGTGGCCCTTGTGGCCATGACTATGGCTGCCACCCTGACCTGTGCCTCGGCTGCCCCTGGCTCTGACGAGCTCCTCACCGCCATGACCGGTGCCATCCCCAGCGCCATGGATGCTGCCAGCTGTACGTAGAGGAGAAGGCAATGAAAGAAGGGAGGGGGGGAAGGGGGGGGGGAGGGGGGGGGGGGGACTCACGTGGGAGATGGGGGTACAGACAAGGAGCACTTTACCAAGATCCGTGAGATGCAGACCAAGGCGCTGGAGCAGATCGCGGCCATGGGCAAGTGGTCGCTGCAGCGGCAGGTTCTGGGCAAGCCGCTGGAGCACATCAAGGCCAAGTTGACTGAGGGCAAGGAGGCATACATGGCCCTTGTGGCTTCTGTCGATCCGTCGGCGTCGGCAGAGACGCTCGAGCTCGACGACGAGGGCAAGACCAACCAGTTCAAGGCCTTCTCGGCCACCATCGAGAACGTCATCTTCCTCTCTGAGACGCTGCTTCGCTTCCCGGCTTCCCGCCGGCTCATGGACAAGGAGACCGAAGGGCTGTTCTTCTGGGCCTATGCCTATGCCACTCAGGCTGCCATCGGTGACGAGAACCTCGATGTCCTCCTCAACTCGGCCAAGCAGGTCATGGAGCTGGACATTGACGCCATCCCCAACCCCGACGACAACGCCTCGGGCACCAATGTTCCTGCTAGTGACTCGCCTTCGCCTGCCAAAAAGAAGAAGCGGGCCAAGAAGACCAAGGCCGAGAAGGCTGCCGAGATCCGCAAGCGCAAGCTCCGCCGCCGCTCCTAACCCTTAACCCCACAACAGCACCCAACCCAACCCAGCCCAACCCAACCCAACTCGACTCCCCCTCATTTCCCCCCATCTAACATCCATCCCACACCACGTTCACCATCATCGGCCAAGCCATCTCCCATCTGCCCATGCCCTCCCGTCGAATGTCCCAAGACCCGCTCACTCCACTCTCGCACACACACACTCTCTCTCTCTCTGCTCATGCCAGCCATCCGCCTCCAAGTCTTCCTTGCACGAGCGGGACTCTGCTCACGCCGCGGCGGTGAGGCCCTCATTTCCGCCGGGAGGGTGACTCTCAATGGTGTGGTTGCCGCCCTGGGTGACAAGGCCGACCATGCTGGTGGCGACGTGGTGGCGGTCGACGGCCAGCTGGTCGAGACGGACGATGCTGAAGGAGGTGGCGGATCATCGGATCGCCCGATCACTTATCTGTTACACAAGCCTGCAGGAGTGATCTCAACCATGCGCGACACACATGGTCGTCCTACCGTGGCAGACATGCTCCCACCATCG
This sequence comes from Thecamonas trahens ATCC 50062, assembly GCF_000142905.1. NCBI lineage: Eukaryota > Apusomonadida > Apusomonadidae > Thecamonas > Thecamonas trahens. Next base: position 258,412 of record NW_013657665.1, on the reverse strand, counting down.
CCACGGGTCTTCCCCATCGGTCGGCTCGATAAGGAGACGACCGGCTTGATCCTCGCCACTGCTGATGGTCCTCTTGCCCACGCTCTCACCCATCCATCGCTGGGCGTGGAAAAAGAGTATGTGCTGCGACTTGCGAATCCACTTCCGCAGGCTGCTCGACGCGCCCTGGCTCGCGGTGTTGCGCTCGGCGACGGACTGACCGCCCCGGCCAAGGTTGCTGACGTCGCCGACGGCATCGATCCTTGTCTTGTCTCGCTCACCATCCACGAGGGTCGTAATCGTCAGATCCGCCGCATGTGCGCCGCTCTTGGCCTTGACCTCTGCTCGCTCGCCCGAGTCCGCATCGGTCCGCTCTCCGACCCCTTCCTCCGCCCCGGCTCTTTCCGCACGCTCACTGACAACGAGTACGACGCGCTGCGGCAGGTGGCCGGCTTGTCGAGCCCGAGAAGGGGTTTACAGCGTGAAAGAAATGTGATAAAGTGTTGCAGAGTTGCAGTGAAAAATGAGTGTGGTATCCAAAGGAAGGTTTGTCCTCCGCATCCTTGTCCCCCTCTACTTCTTGCGGGACTTGGTCGGGAACAGCTGCGACTTGGTGAGCGGATTGCCGAGCTGCTGGACGACAAGCTTGAACTGGCGGAAGAGCATCGAGCCGTGGTTGACCGGCGCCGAGTCGTTGGTGTCGTCGCCGCCGATGGACGAGACCATCGACATCTCCTCAAAGCCCGAGCCGCGGCGCGATGCAAGCGCCGCCGCCACCCTGCCCGAGCCGCCGGCCTCGCCGCCGGGCATGTCGAGAACGACCGCGCTGGGTGAGAGGGCAGCCAGCTCGACACCGGCGCCGGTGGGAGGCGGCGCGGCGCCAGGGCCGGACGCGAGGAGCGGCGGCGGCGGCGGGAGGAGGCCGGTCGTGCCGGTCGACGGAGCCGGCGGCGGGAGCAAAGACGCAGCCGTCTTGTTCTCGTCGCCCGACGAGTTTGATGACGAATAAGACGACGATGATGAAGACGAAGACGATTCGATGTCCGGCAGGACCTCGTAGCCGGCCATTGGCGTTGCGCCCTTGAGCACAGCCTTGAACTTGGGCTTGGTGAGGAATCGGGCGAGGTAGCCGTGGAGGACGGCGAGCGAGAGTGGAAGCACCGACGCCGGCATCTCCTCGGCGGCCGGGAACGGGTCGAACGACGGCACATTGATGTTGAGCACATCACGCACGTAGTCGTTGAGTCGCGGCATGTTGGTGTTGAGGAACGGGTTGAGCTGCACCATGAATCGCTCCTTGGTGCCAAACAGCACGCCATTCGCGAGGTTCTGTAGGACCTTGGTGACCAAAATGAGTTGCCGCCGCTCCTCGCGGCTAGGTGGGTTGGGAAGGACGCCAAATGCTTCCGGCGCGGAAATAGCAGGGTTGAGGAACCGGAGGAAGAGATACGAGTTCGTAGGCGTTGTGCCGACCGTCGGGAACTTGGCCGACACTGCATTTTGCAGGTACAGGCAGATCCGCCGCATGCCGACCGGCACAAACTTGCCCGTAGACACAATCGACTCAAAGAACTGCTGGCACATCGCCATCAGCAGGTACTTGTTGGTCTCGGCCTGGCCGGCACCGACCTTGGACGTGTCGATTTCCATGTTGCGCGTCGAAAGACCCTGCGGCGCAGCAGCCTCGCCGGCCTCCTCGTCATCGCCGGCATGGTTCTCGTGGTACCACACCGCCACGTGCCGACCCACAGCCTCCCACATGTACGGGAGGCCTACGGCCTTTGAGTACGCCTGCATCAGCTTGGTCGCCACAGAGTTGACCCGGAAAAGGGTACCCAGCGAGTCCGCCCTCTCCACCTCGAGCGCGCACGCCGCCAAAATCACTTCCTTCTCCTTCCCCTTGGCCAGCGCCACAGCCAGGAGCGACTTTGCAAAGTCGTCGGCGTCGGCCGGATCCACGCACATAAGCATAGCCTTGAGCACCGCGTTCGTCGGATGGTCAAACAGAAACGGGAGTACAGACTCGACAAGTCCTGCGCGCTGGCTCACCGCAGGCTTCACAGCCGTCGTCCCGTACTTGCCAAACCGGAACGGCGTAAAGTCCGGCATCGGCGGCCCAGCCCGCGCGCGCTTCCTCTGCCGCCGCACAATGAGGATCACAAGAAGAATGGCCACCAAGAGAAGGATGGCACCGAGCCCAGCGGCCGACGCTACAAGCAGCGTGTTCGACGGCGGTGGCGGTGGTGGTGTCACTGCCGCAATCGTCGGCTCCGCGCCTGTCTGCACAGACAGCGCCGCCGAGACCGGTGACTCACCCACCGCATTCGACGCCGACACTGTGTACACGTACAGCGAGAGCGGCATAAGCCTAGAGTCGACAAACAAGTACGGCTGCGGCGCAGCGAGCTCGGCGCCCTCGAGCGCACGCACAAACTCCCCATTGCGGTAGACTGTAATCCGCGAAATGGGCGAGCCGTTGTCTGCCGGCGCGGTAATGGTAAAGTTGACCGAGTTCCACGCAATGCCCGCCACGAGCGGTGGCAGCGGCGCCTCTGGCACGTCCGCAAGCGTCGTCTCCGTCACCATCGTCGCTGCGTAGTCCGACGTCCCGTTCGTGTTGCGCGATCGAACCGAGAACCGGTACGTCGTCGCAGGGAGCAAGCCCGTGACCACCGCCGTCAGCTGCGCCGCGTCGTTCGGATTCTGTGGGAAAACCTCTACAATGGTACTCGCGGCCTCGCCCGAAGTATCCACAAGTGACGCCAGTCGCTCGACAAGAATCTGAAATGCAAACGGCGGGTCGGCTGCGTTCGGTGGCGATACGTCCCAGCGCAGCGAGACCAGCGACGACGACGTTGCAACGCTCCCGAGGTACAACCCGCCCGGCGCCTCGGGCGGCGCGTTAATCGTCGCCGTCTTGACATCCAGCAGCGGCGAGAACGGCGACGTTCCGTTTCCATTCACAGCCTGAATCCGGAACTGGTAAAACTGGTTCGGCAGGAGCTCGTCGATAAACGCAAAGGTGGTCGTCGTGTTGAGCACCCGCGCCGGCGAGATCTGGTGGACGATGTACATAGTGATCGGCAGGTTGTTGTCAGCAGGCGCAATCCACGCCAGCCGCAGCGTCGACGACGTCACATCGCTCGCCGAAGGCCGCGGCGGTGCATCCGGCGGTGAGATGTTGATTGTGTCTGTCGAGACCACAAGCGGCTCCGACCAGGGCGCCGTCCCGTTCGAGTTGACTGCACGGATCGAGATCGAGAACTCGGTGTCGGCAGAGAGCACGAGTGTGCTCCGGAAGTCATTTGGCGTACCGATCGAGAGCACCGAGCTCGGCGGATCCACAAGAACCTGATACAGCGTCACGGGGTCACCCCGTCAAAGGCGGGCGAGAAACCAAACTCGATTGAGCTCGACGTCGCCTCGATCAGTGTCGGCGCAGAAATGACGTGCGGCGGGCCCCGCCCGGTTCTCGCCTGCAGCTGCTGCGACCACTCGGAGATCCCGCGGCTCGTCACAGTCCGCACCCTGAACGAGTACTCGGTAAACGACGTCCGATTGGAGGCCAAGTACGAGCCCGACTCGCCTGCGCCCGGTAGCACAACGTACATCGGTGACGTGTCCGACATCGTGCCACCATGATCCGGAATCTGCACCTCGTACCGCACAACTGGCACGTTGTACCGCGTTGGCGGCGCCCAGCCCACCGTCACCGACGTAGCGTCGGCCGCCAGCACAGACGCGGCATCGATCGGCTCTGGTGTATCCTCCATTGGCTGCACAAAGAGACCCAACGACGAGCCGAGCACATCTGTCGCGGCCGAGAGCAAATTGTAGCTCACAGGGTCGAACACAACCGACCTCGAGTGCGGGTCGTGCTCAACCGAGTTGCCAAGCCCGGCATTGATAGCCAGCTCGGCCATATCGCTCCCGTCATACCGAAACCGCCACGCATGGAGGGAGAACCGCCCGCCCGAGCTCACAGACGCCACCGCCACCAGTCGCTGATCGACTTGAGGCAGCGCCACAAGTGATGGTGGCGCCACGTTGGTTGACGACGGGTTGGTAAAGAACACCGGCGCACCAGCAGGGTACCCGAGCTCGCCGCTGCTCAGCTCCTCAAACACATGGTAGACCAGCACGTGCTCGGCCGACGACGGCACACGAGCCCGCGACCGTACAAGCCCACCAGCTGCCACCCCACGTGCCTGTGTCATCACACCATATCTGACCGGCGAGGAGCCTGGAATGACAATAGCAGACGGCAGAAAGCCCGAGTAGAACGCGCCGCACCCGTCCACGCAGGACAAGTCAGCCGCCAGCCCGGTGCCTCCATCCTCGGCCATCGGCAACGAGTCGCATCCGCATGGCACGTTGAGGCTCGAAATCGAGCCCGCGACTGCCAGCGAGTCGCTCACATTAAACGTCCAAACCCGCAACGTGTTGTTGACAACAGCATCACGGGTGAACGCGAGTCCGCGGCTCCCGCTCGGGTCCAGCACAAGCGAGGGCGTCAAGCCAGAGTCGGGTGGCGCGCCCGCGTCCACAATGGCAGAGCTGCACGCCGTCGTTCCCAGCGCCGGGCACCGGAACGCCCGCAGCCGTGAGCCGCTCGCACTATCGCGCGTCACAATAACCACAAGGCCACTAGCAGCATCCAGTGCAATCGACGGCTCCAACCCCGAGTCGCCCGCCAGCGAAGGTAGGTTGCTGGTCCGATCCACGCACGTAGCGAGTCCATGCTCGCAGAACACGAGGGCAAGCGTCCCGTCCGCAGCCGTGTACGCCACCAGCGTGCCCGAGTTGGCGCCAGCAGCGTGGAACACCGCCGCAGGATTGCGGCCGCACCCCGCTCCGGTGCACACCGAGAATGCCATCGACGGAGATCCGTCGGCTGCAGAACGGCCCTCCAGCCACAACTGATTGTCGCCCGAGGCCGAGACCGTCACCACTCGCCCGCCAACCGTGTCCAGTACAGACGCCGGCGTCAGTCCGTACGAATTGACCGCCACATACGTGCCTTGGTCCGGAGCTCCGCACACCACCTGTCCCATTCAACCCCGCCCCGCACTCTTCCCGTGAGCCTCACACTCATAGGCTGCACGCCCACCGACGAAGGCTGCAAAAACGACAAGCCACGACGCCACCACCCGCAACCAACCTCTCCTGCGTCCACCACCGACACCCCCACTCCCTCTCCCACTCGTACACTCCGCTCCCCCTTCCCCCCCCCCCCCCTCGCCTTCTCTACACCCCACCCACCACCCCACGGAAGGTGGCCACATGCCACCACGTACTGTTGCCAATAGAAGGGCGACAACAACGATGCGCATTTTTTTGTGTCTCCCAGAGAGTCAAATGATTTGCTAACTGGTTGTTGATCACTCTTTGTCCTTCTCTTGCTTCCCACAACAAAAAAGACCTCCGAATAGCGTGGACTTTGCGCCGCCCCCTTCAAAAAAAGGGTGTGGTAGGCAAAAAAAGGGATGGCGTGCGCGCGAGAATGTCGTTGATGTCGTGCATCAACTTTTCGGCCCCCACGTGCTCCGACTCCCACACACCTCTCCCTCCCCCACCCTCCTCCCCTCTTCCCCCGTCCCCTTCTTCCCACACCTCACACCCCCACGCCCACGCACAAACACAAACACTCCACCTCACACACACCCTCAACCCCTCACACACACATACACACCACGCTCCACACACACTCGTCACACACACCTCGACTTTCTCTCCTCCCTTCCCTCTCTCCCTCCCCTTCTGTCAGATGTCGTGCTGGTGGTGGCTGTCAGCTCTGGTGCTACTTGCCTTGGCGGCAACAGGCATGGGACAGCAACAGCACACCATCCGCGTTCTCCACATCTCGTCATCGGGCTCGTCGTTTTCGTTCTGTCAGCCAGACACGCCGTGCAGCCTCGCGAGGGCCGGTGTGCTGCGAAGCTCCAACGCCTTTGGTCTGGCAAGCACGACGAGGCGCTACATCTTCCGGCTCGAGCAAGGCTTGTACAACACTCACAACTATGCTCTGCAGTCGTACACGATCTACCAAGGATCATGGCTACGCGGGAGTGGCTCTTGGGTCCGCTCTACTATCAACGCGTACAACACGATCCTGTTCTCTGATCAAGGCGGGCCGGTGGCAAAGGCTGAGGGCACCATTTCGACGTCTGTCTCTGAAATCATCTTCTATGCTGTGTCGCCAGGTGGCTCGTCCCAGTCGGTCTACGGCTTGCTGGTTGCCGCTTGCGTCGACTTTTCAGCCTCGCGCATCTATGTCATCTCGGGGGATGCATCCGATGGTGGTGCCGGGGCCAAGGGTGCAAACGGCAAGATCGTGGCCAAGTCCGGGCGCAACGGTATTGTTGGCTACTGTAACAAAGCAGCCTGTAACTCTGATACGCCCGCCTACGGTGGCTCTGGGGGCAACCCTGGTGGGACAGGTGGCCGCGGATGCTGCAAGGGCAACTGTGGTGTCGGTGGCAAAGGCGGTGGTGGCTCGCTTGGTGGCGCCTCGGGTGGGCCCGGCTCGAGCGGCGAGAGTGTTTTCGGCATCATCTCAGACGGCAAGAACGGAGGCAACGGTGGAAACGGCTTACAGCCGTCCAATGGTGGGAACGGCGTGTCTGGTTCCGGGTACTTTGATGCCAATAACTACCGATGGGTGGCGAACCCGGGCAAGGCCGGTGCCAACGGCAGGAATGGTGGTGGCGGTGGCGGCGGTGGTGGTGGTGGCGCTTTCCGTGTCTATGAGTTTCCGTCCAAGACAAAGTACAAGCAGACCGGCGGTGGTGGCGGTGGTGGTGGTGGTGGTGGCGGCGGCGGCTTTGGCGGTGCAGGTGGTGGCTCTGGCGGATCTTCGATCGCCATCATTGCCTACCGCAAGTCAACGGCCCACTCAATTTCCATCCGCTACTCGCTGGCCCAAGCAGGCTCGGCAGGCCAAGGCGGCAGCGGCGGTGCTGGAGGCCTAGGCTCCCCTGGTGGGCTCGGAGGCATCCCCCATGATCCAGATTGCAGAGCTCGCCGTGGTGGGCTCGGGGGAAAAGGTGGAAGCGGGAGCCGTGGTGGCACAGGTGGAAAAGGCGTCAGCGGCATCAGTCGCATTATCCAGCAGTCTGGAACCTACCCGGTCTCGGCTGCCATTTCCGATACCTCGCTGATGAACCACCAGAAAATCCAAGTCGCTGCACCGCACACCTGTGTTGGTTCCGTTATTTCCATCACTCTCACTCCGGGCGGAACGCTCACCTCGTCAGGGAGTGGCTGGCTCGGCCAAAGCTCGTCGACGTCGGCGACCGCTATCTACAGCGCGCCCGGCTTTGTCGACCTCACAGTCAACTCGCAGGTCTTTGACGACATTCTCTACATCCAGCCCGAAACCATTTCTGCGGACATTGTGGTGACACCAGCATCTGCCACTTCTACCTGCCTCACCTCATACTTTTCCCTCAACGTTGAGTCGACGCCGACATGGGACTCGGACCGGACGGTGGCGTGGACATTTGACGCAGGCCTCAGCCCAGTGTCGGCGATCAACGACGAGTTAGTGACCGTTCGAGCCGACGGGATCTCGGCCGCGCTCACCGCCTCGGTCACACTCGCCTCGCCGCGGTGTGGGCCTGTCACGTCGTCGGTCTCTATTGCTGTCGCCGACAACTCGGCCGGATGCACGCCGCGATGCGGCTCGCAGCCGTGCCGCGCCGGGCGCGGCACTTGCACCGACGCCTCGACCTGCACCTGCTACTATGGCTTTACCGGGCCCGACTGCGCCTCCCTTGTCGAGCCGTACTGCGAGCCGTTTGAGTACCTTGTTCCGCATGCCACCTTTGGTGTGGCGGGGGCGTACCGACTTGGCGATACGGTGACGACCACATGCAACCTCGGGTACCACCTTGTGGCTGGTTCGACCGTCCGGCGATGCACTAACACGACCGGCGCCGACGCGTCAGTCGGCGTGTGGGACGGTGACCTCCCGACTTGTGACCGCATCGCCGACTACTGCGAGCCACCGGTGGCGCCGGACCATGGCGACATTGCGCCCGAAGACTGCCCGCGCTACGTGTGGGAGACCAACGGCGACGAGTGCGGGCCGTACCGGTGCAAGGTCGGGTACGCAGTCTCCAACCCACCCTTCCGCCGCTGCCTTCCGCTCAACACCACACACGGCGTATGGGACGTGGCCTCGCCGAACTGCACCGTCATCGACTGTGGGCCCAACACGCCGCCGGTCAACGGCTACGAAGTCGCCCGCCTCCCTCCGGCGCCGCAACCGGGTGACACCTGGCCGGCATGGGTCTACACCGTCAACACCACGTACTCGGCCGTCTCGGTTCACGATTGCAACGAGGGCTACCTCAAGAACGGCGACATCACCCACACATGCACTGTCCTCAAGACCTACACCGGTATTCCCACCACGTGCGCCCTCGACCCGCTCTACTGTCCGACCCTTTTCCCGCCGCCCAACTCGGTAACCACTCCGCCGGTATGCGGGCAGACGCTCGGAGATACCTGCGCCTTTTCCTGCAACGGCGGCTACTCGCTCGTCGGCTCGACCTCGCGCACGTGCCTCGTCGGGTTGAATCGCGTTGGCAACTGGTCAGGCCCGGCCGCCTCGTGTGCTCTCATCTTGTCGTACTGTCCGGACCTCTCGCCGCCGGCCTTTGGCTCGCGAGCCGGCGACTGCGTGCGCTCGGTCGGTGGTACGTGCGAGACCTTCTCGTGTGATACGGGCTATTATCTGGCCAACGCCACAACCATGGCGGCGCGGACATGCCTTCCCGACGCGTCGTGGAGCGGTGACAACGCCGTATGCCTCCTGCACGACTGTGGGCCGCTGCTGCCGCCAACGAACGGAAACATCGGATCGTGCGCCACCACTTACCCGTCGAGCTGCAGCTACGCCTGCAATGCGCCGTACTCTTTGGTTGGCGTCTCGTCTCGGAGCTGTCAGGCCAACGGCCAGTGGTCGTCGAGTGCGCCGCTCTGCATCGACGTTGTGGCGCCGGTCTACCGCAACTCGTTCACGCCGCGCGCCCTAGAGCCCTCAGTCCCTGTCGCTACCACCATCAACGTCACCTTTTCCGAGCACATGAACCAGACGTCGCTCGACGCCGGTGGCGCGTTCTCGCTCCGCACCCTCGACAACGAGCCGGTGAGCGGGACCTTTGCCTACTTTGCCCTCGCGAACAACGAGCAGCTGATGGTGTTTACGCCAGCAATGCCGCTTGCGCAGCGGACCACCCACTTTATCTCAGTCACCACTGCCGCCACCGATCTCGCGGGAAACAAGCTCGGCTTTGAGCTCTCGGCCTCGTTTGTCACCGAGGACTCGACGCCGCCGCGAGTGACGTCGACCTCGCCCGGCCGCGACGAGGCCGGGCTCGATCCCGACATTGTTGTCCGAGTTCTCTTTGACGAGACCATGGACGTGCCGGCCACTACCGCGGCCTTTTCGCTGCTTGCCGAAGACGGCTCGTCCGTCACCGGCAACATTAGCTGGTCGAACGAGAACACGGCACTTCAGTTTGTGCCGCTCGCTGACCTCGCGTCGTTCACCGAGTACACCATCACTCTCGCGCCCGCTGCCGCCGATCCGTCCGGCAACAACCTTGCTGGCGCGCCCTTTGGCTCGGCCTTTTTCACGCGCGACTTTTCCGCCCCGCGCGTCGTCGCCACCGCTCCATACAACACTCAGACCGAGGTCGGGCTCAACTCGACCATTGTCACCACCTTTTCCGAGGCCATGATTCCGGCGCCGGTCCAGTCGGCGTTCTCGTTAGTCTCGGTGGCCGGCTCGCCAGTGGCTGGCGCCTTTGCGTGGAACACGCCCAAGACCGTCCTCACCTTTACTCCCTTTGCAGACCTGCCAGACGACACCGACTACATATTGAGCTACGGAGCCGGTGCACTCGATGCAAGCTCCAACGCCATGGAGCCGGTCGTGTTCTGGTTTCGGGCTCAGGACCACACCCGCCCGCAGCTCGTCACGGCTGCCTCGGTCCCGCCCGACGGCGACAACTCGGTCGTCCTTGGCTCCAACATCACTCTTGTCTTTGACGAGGGAATGGACACGGCTTCGGTCGAGGCTGCCTTTGCGCTGACGAAGCAAGGTTCGGCGGCCCGCGTGGCTGGCACTTTTGTTTGGAGCCTCCCAACCAACGTCTCGCACATCGTCACCTTTGTTCCGGCTGCCCCGCTCGAAGAGACCGTCTTTTACCAGGTCGCCTTGAGCGTCGCCGCCCTCGATGACTCGATCTCACACCCCAACGCGCTAGCAGCCTCGTACTCGACTACTTGGTTTACCGAAGACGTCACACGGCCAGCTGTGGTTATGGTGAGCCCGGGCAATGGCTCGATCGAGGCGAGCCTCGGCTCGACTGTTGTCGTCCAGTTCTCGGAGCGAATGGCAGTCGGCTCGCTCTCGCCCGGAGCCTCGTTTACTCTGACGCCCGTCGACGACGCCGGCTCCCGCGGAGTCCATGTCGCCGGCTCCGGCGTGTGGAACGCCATTTTCACTGTCTACACCTTCACGCCTGCTGCTCCGCTCGTCAATTCGACGCGATACGAGGTGATGCTGCTGGCGTCGGTGGTTGATGCTTCGCCCAACGCCAACGCGCTCGCTCAGGCTGTCGCCACCTCGTTTGTCACCGTCGACCTTATTGCGCCGACCGTGTTGTCAGTTGAGCCTCCCTTGGCGGCATGGAACGTCTCGCTTGACACCAGCGTCACCATCACCTTTTCCGAGACGATGGACCGAGCGTCGGCCGAGGCTGCTGCCAGCCTCGCCTGCAACGGAGTGCCTGTTGCTGTGACCACAGTTTGGTCGGCTCTGGACTCGGTACTCACGCTCGCGCCCACATCTACTCTCGACGACGACGTGGTGTGCCAAGTGGCCGTGGCCGGCACCGCAACCGATGTGGCCAATGCCGCGAACACCCTCGGCACCCGCTTTGTCTCGTCTTTCCGCTCTGCCGACTTTACGCCTCCGATCTTGGTGAGCTCGTCGCCGGCCGCGACTGCCGTTGGCGTCTCGTTTGCCACGGTTGTTCGGCTTGTTTTCGACGAGCCGATGGACCGAAGCGCAGTCGAGGGCGGGTTCGAGGTCGCGGCTGTGCCTGGCGGTCCGATTTCGGGCGAGTTCGCGTGGTCAGCCAGCGACACAATCCTTGTCTTTACGCCGCATGCCTTCCTTGCCAACTTTACGGTCCACACGGTCAATCTGACAGTGGCAGGCGGGCGAGACATTTCCGGCAACAGTCTGATGGCGCCACTCTCGACCATTTTTACGACGCTCGATCTTTCCGCGCCTCGGATTGAGGCGACAGTCCCGAGCATGGGCGCAGTCTCGGTAGCCGTTCACCTCCCGATTACCGTCTCGTTCTCGCGCGAGATGGCGGTGGCGGCAACTGAGGCCGCAATCTCGCTCCGCAATGTCGACGATGGTGTCGACGCTTCTGGTGGCTCGTTTGTGTGGGACGCACCTGCCAACGAGACGGTCACATTCTACCCGCCTGGCAATCTTACCCACCTCACCCGGTACGAGCTAACGATCAGCACGAATGCGGCAGCCAAGGCTGGTTTCCTGCTCGAGTCGCCGTTGGTTGTCCCGTTCACAACCGTCCGGTCGGTCCCAGTGGTGGCGGCAGTAAGCCCTAGCGCGGCGCCGATCGGGGCGGCGGTGACCGTGACTGGAACAGGGTTTGAGCTCGCGCAGTGCAGTGACATCAAGCTTGATGGCGCACCACTTACTGGTACCGCGAACGTCGCGGCACCGTTTACCGCGGTGACCGGCTGTCTGGTCCCCGACGCTCATCCTGGTGGAACGGTTGGGGCAGTAGTTGTTGAACTCGACGGCCTAGTCTCGAGTACCTCGGGAAGCCTCACGGTTGTTCCACGAGTCTCGGCACTCTCGGTCTTGCGCGGCCCGCCTGGCGCCAACTTTACCCTCACCGGGACCGGGCTCGGCACGTTGAGCTGCAGCCAGATCCGTGTCGGAGGCACGGTTGCCACCGGGTTGGCAAGCGTCTCGGGCGGTGGCCGCCTTGTGGACGGATGCTACATGCCGATGGGTTTGACCGTCGGCGCGACGCCAAGTGTTGACGTGGAAATGGGGGGAGTAGTGTCTGTAGGCGCGGTTGTGTTTACGGTCATTCCCGAGGTGGCTCTCCTGAGTCCGGCGTCTGGCCCGCAGAACACGGCGTTTGTGCTCCGCGGGCGCGGGCTAGCTGGCATCGCGTGCTCGGACATCCTGTTTGGCGCGAGCCAGCGGCTGCCTGCTCGTGGGACAGCGAGCTCGGGCTCGGGCACTAAGGTCAGCGGATGCACAGCACCGCCCGGGTACCTCGGCTCGCTGCGAGCTGTTGTTGCTGTGGCGTTTAACGGCGAGGAGTCGGACGTTGACGGGCTCTTTACTTATCGGCCGGCGGTCACCGAGGTTCGCGAGCGGGCCGGCGTCGCCGGTCAGCCGTTTGTGCTTGTGGGCTCCAACTTTGGCTCTGCGACGTGCGGCGACATTGCGTTTGGTGTGACGCCGGTGGCGAGCGCGACCGGTGCCATCGTAGTGTCGGCAAGCGATCCGTCATTGGTGGAGCTCTCTGGCTGCGTCATTCCGCCCGGAGCGCTGGGCGCCTCTGTCGGAGTCCAGCTCTTTGGCCTCGAGCTGAGCTCCAACACGGTGCCGTTCCGGTACGCGACGACGGTGGTCTCGATCTCGCCGTCGTCTGGCCCGCCAGGGACGGTGGTCACGCTCAGCGGATGGTTCGACTTTGGGCTCTCACTCGACGCCATCTCGCTCGGCGGAGTGGTGTGCTCGGCTACGCTCTCGCCAGCAGGTCTCCCGCTGACGCTTGCATCGTGCGTGGCGCCGCCGTTCCCTACCAACACCAACGCGTCTGTTGGTGCTGTGGTGGGTGGCGTGGTGTCGACGGTCCTCACGCCGGGCCTTGCCTTCCAGTACGCGCCCAGTCTGAGCGCCATCGAGCCTGCAGCCGGTCCTGTCGGCGGAGTAGTGACAATCCGCGGCGCCGGCTTTGTCAACGCGACTGACGGCGAGACGGTGGTGTACTTTGACGGCGTTCGGTGTGGTGGTAGTCCAAGCGTCGTGGCCTCGGACACGATTGTCGGGTGCGTGGTGCCGGGCAATGTGCCGAGCGCTGGTCAAGTGGCGACGGTGACAGTCGAAGTTGTGGCGCTCGGCGATACGGTGCCGTCGGTCAACTCGCTGCCCTTTACCTATGAGGCTGGGGTGCTGGGCGTGACACCGAGCGTGATAGAGGCGTATGAGTTTGTGACCATCCGCGGCGTCTCGCTCAACGGGACAGGCGTCGAGGTGCTGGTGGGCGAGCTCCCGTGCGACGCAGGACGGTCGCGCCTCGAGGTGAGCTACTCGGAGATCCGCGGGTGCGCGGTGCCGTTTGGACACGCGCTTGGAACAGCGCAGGACATCACGGTGAGAGTTAACTCTGTGCTCTCTGTGGCGACGGCGGGCCTGGTGACGGTGACCTACACCGGCGAGCCTGCGGTGCTTGCAGCGCTGCCGGCCAACTCGCTTACAGTTGGCGGGCAGAACGTGTACCTGTTTGCCAAGTATCCGGAGGTCTTTCTGGACTTGCCCACGCTGGCGGTGCGATTTGTTTCTGAGACAGACAACAGCACAGTGGTCGACGTGCCGCGGTCGGCACTGACGCTCATTGGCAACGCGGTCATCAACTTTGACGCGCCGGCGTTCCCGGTCTCGGGCGGAACGCGGCTGTCTGTGACGAACCGCGGCGGCAACTACTCTGCAGCAATCAGCTTTACGTACTTTTCGACGCCGTCGGGCCTCGCGCTGGTCTCGGCACCCGGAGGAGTGTGGCGCAACTCGGGCACGATGGAGCCTACTCCTGTCCTGGAGATTGTCGACGCGTTTGGCGTGCGGGTGGAGAATGCGTTGGGAACAGGCGTGGTGGTGCGGGCAGTCATCACCGAAGTCGCAAGTCCTGCGCGGGCGCTGGGCGACCCACCGGTGTCGGTGGTGGGTGTGGAGGCGACGTCTGCGCGCGGGCTGGTCTCGTTTGACAACCTTGCATTTTCGGGCGTGCGCGGAGCGAGCTACGCCATCTCGTTTGAAGCGCCAGGCGTCAGCGGGGTGACGCCGCTGGCTCTGCCTGGCGCGATTGTTGTGGAGGAGTGTGGGACGAGCGACCAGTTTGCGGTGGCGACGGCGTCAGGCGTCGAGTGCGAGTGTCTGCCTGGCTACACGCCATCGCCGACGTCGGGCTCGTGTGTGGCGTGCGAAGTCAACGAGTACAAGGCCGAACCGAGCAATGCTGCGTGCCTGCCATGTGGGCCGAACTTTGCGACCAACACAACAGGCTCGGTGACTCGGGAGGCTTGCTTTTGCAAGGATGGATGGTACATGCCCAACTACAACTCGACAGAGTGCCCCGGTTGCTGCCTCCCGTGCGTGGCCGGCGGCGTGTGCCGCGACGGCAACATCGAGCCGGCGGCCGGATTCTGGAGGGCGAGCGCATCGGCCAACGACCTGCTGTACGAGTGCTCGGTGCCGTCTGCGTGCGCCGGCGGCGGAACGACCGCATGCGCACCCGAGTACACCGGCCCGATTTGCGACGTGTGTCGAGACGGGTACGCCAAGTTTGGAGAAATCTGCACGCTCTGTCCGCCGCGGGGCGAGTCTGTGGCCGTGCTTGTCTTTATCGCGCTTGCAGCGGTCACGGTGGTGCTAGTCCTCATCCGGTCGGCGCTCCATGCGCACGAGAAGGAGAAGCACTCGGCGGCGTCTGCGGTGCTCAAGATCCTGATCAACTTCCTGCAATCGATCGCGTTTTTGGGCGACTTCAAGACCCGCTGGCCGTCGACGCTCAAAATGCTGTTTGGCATTTCCAACTCGTCGAACGGGGTCTCGACGCGGTTCTTTTCGATCCAGTGCCTGTTCTCGCTCTCGTTCTACGACACGCTGCTGGCTGCGATGCTCATGCCCGTCTTTGTGGCCGGCATTCCGCTTGTTGTTGTGGCGCTCGAGTACGGCCTTCGACGGGCGATCGACGCGGCGCGGTTCAAGGCCAAGGCACTCCACCACTTTGTGCTGCGATACCGGATGGCAGTCCTCGTTCTCGCCTTCTTTTCGCACGCCTCGATCACGTCGACTGTGCTCGAGGCCTTCCCGTGTGTCGCGTTTAACGGCAAGCGGTACCTGGTGGCGGACATGACAGTCGAGTGTGGGCAGGCGCGGCAGGTGGCGTGGGCGACGGCGGCCGGTGTATTTCTGGTGGGCTATTGCGTGGGCCTTCCGCTTGCCGGCTTTGTGCTCCTCTATCGCAACCGTGGTGCGCTGCACACCGCCAGCGTCAAGGAGAAGTACGCGTTCCTCATCCTTGGCTTTACCTCGCGGCGGTACTACTGGGAAATGGTCATTCTTGTGCGCAAGACGGCGATCATCTGCATCAAGGTCCTGCTGCAGACAAATCCTGTGGCGCAGGTCTACGCTGGCATCTGGGTCATTGCTGTCTCCGTCTTTGTGCACATCCGGTCGAACCCATTTGTATTCGCCATCCTCACCCGGCTGGAACTACTCTCGCTGGCGACGACCTTTGTGGTCCTCATGGCCTCACAGTTTTACTACGTCGACAAGCTCGGCGGTTCGTCTGCCGAGGCCGTCTCGTCACCGTGGACAACCGCGCTGACCGTCTTTCTCGTAGTCCTCCTCATCGGTGTGGTGAGCATCATGATTGTGGTGGCGGTCCGCGAAGTGCTCAAGTCGCTCCGCAAGAAGCTCCCCATGTGGCTGCGCAAGATCCTGCAGCTTGACTCGAGACTCGAGCTCGACGCCAACTTTGTGCCGGACCTCGACTGGTCCGACTCGTCGGCGTACGAGACGGCCCTCGCCGGGCTCGACGCCACCGCGTTCCGGCACGCTGTCGACGATGCGTTCCTCGAGGCTGCGACAAAGGAGTCGCGAGCAAACCACCAGGTGTACAAGGACGCGCGGACGTATGAGAACATGCGCGATACCGCGCTCGTTGAGCTCTACAAGCGGGCAGCTACGACCGAGATGCCACAGGCTGAGGTCGAGGCTTTCGAGGCCAAGATCGTGCGCTCGCTCGGCAAGCCACCGCCGGCAGATTATGTCGACGGGCCCGAGATGTCGGGCTCTGGCTCGGCGTCGGCCGACGCACGACGACTCGCGAGGCCTGCCGAGCTTGTTGTCGACCGCAAGGGTCTGCTCAAGGTCATACGCTATCTCGACGCTCAGCCCAACCTCAAATTCCCGGACTGGGTGGCCGTCAACCAGAAAGCGCTCTTCCGCTTTGTCGACAGGCACGGTGTCGTGCCCAAGTCGCTCTTCTTTGCGCGCTACCTCGCGCCGCCCGGGACGACAAAGGCTACCCGTCGCGAACTGGATGCCTCAAGCCTGGGATCGTCAAGCTTGAGTCTGAGCTCGAGCAAAAGCGTGCGCTCTGGGTCGAGCTCCGACGCCAAGGCCAGCAGTGGTGCAGGCACGGATGGCGGCTCGGACTCTGGCTCGGGATCGAGCTCGGGATCGTCGTCCGCGGTGGCAATGCGTAATGATGCGTATTTGGGGCTGTCAGATGTGGCCACCGAGAGTGAAAGCATGTAACCCTTAGCGGTACGGTCGTTCGGACGCGCCGTCGCGCGTCTCAAAGTGAACAACTCGATGGTGCTTGACTTCCAGCGTCGGCGCCGCGCACATGAGCGTACCGTCGGCGAGCGCGGCTTGGAGGTCTGCGAGCTCGACGGCCGACGCGTAGTCCAAGAACGTCAGTGACGACTCGGCGTCGAACATGAGCGAGCACGGCTCGCCGAAGAGGCGCGCCGCCGTGAACTCGCCCCGCCGCGCAGCACGCGCGCCGCCGAACACGCCCGCGAGAGCGTGCTCATGGACGAGTGCGTGGACGGCCCCGGCCTGCACCATGTTGCGGCGCCGGGTGCGGCGGTGATCGGAACGCAACGCGAGCGACTTCTTGACCAAGATGGAGCCGTCCGGCTTCTTGGACTCGGCCTCAAACTCGCCCATGGCAGTGGCGGCGGTGGCGCGGCGCGAGACGATGCTGATGCTCGTCGACGGCCCCGCCGCGGGGACTACAAACGGCGACAGTATGTAAACGTGGGAGTCAGATCTCTTCGATCGCATGCTGTGCTTTAGTTAAGAGTGGGAAGAGTAGAATGAGATCGCAGGGAGGACGACTTGTCTGCCCAACAAGCCTGTGGGATCCAAGGGATCATGGCAGATCACCCAAATCGGCAATCGGGGCACTCGTGAGCATACTTGGCTAATGCCGACAACCTTGCCAAGCATTGCTCATCCAAGGACCAGATAGCCTTGGCCAGAAAGCCGCCTGGTGTTTACTATGTCACCAAATCCAAGATCTTAAATTCTGGGTCAAAGGAGACCTCCTCTTCCCATAACGTCCGCGTTCACGTGTACGTAGGTAACAATCGGGCACTCAAAGGGTGCTCGTCGTCGTCGGCGTCGTAGATCGTCTTTCAATGCTGGATGACTAGATTTTCCTTCCTCCAGACTCGACTGCGTCGATGCCATCAGAGTCGGCCGTGAGTATCCGCGACTCTGTGGGCATCGGGCTCGCCTCAAAAGCAACACCTCACGCACATCCGACCCCGCACCCCCCCCCCTCCTTTCCCTCACACACAAGGCATGTCGTCACCAGCAGCACATTGTGACCACATGCCGTCATTAGCAAGAACATGCACGTCTTGTTCGGCTCGTGTGCGCAAGAAGCGAGTCTGTGTCTCATGCCTCCGAGTCTTCTGTGCACCCTGTCTTGCCTTCCCCCTTCGCAACTCGGCGCCAATTGGGACGTCTACCTCGTCTTCTACTTTGGCTCCTCGTGCAATGGCCGCAACGACAACATCTACGGCTGGAGAATCCCCAACACATTCTCTTGATGTGTGTTCGCAGAGTGGGTCGTCTAGCCTCGTCTCGGTGGCCGCTGTTTCGCCTGCCTCTGCTGCTGCGTCTGGAATGGCCGGCGATGACACCTGGGGTGGAGGTGATGCGCCGCATCCGGGCTCGCCGCATCTGGGCTCGCCGGGACTGCGGGTGGAGAGAAAGCGCACATGGGTCGATGGTGCCGCGCTGCATGTCAAGGTAGCGAGGCGGAAGAGCTTTGTGACGACCGAGTCGATCGCCGCCGTGGCGCAGGCAGCCGAGGACCAGCAGGTCGGATGCCTCGCGTGCTGGATGGCGGATACGCAGCACTTGCTCGACCGGTGGAGCGAACGGCTGGCTCGGCTACGCGGAGAGACGCTGCCGTCGGTCCCACCGGCGTTTGTGTCGGGCTCAATCCGGGTCTGGCTTGTGGTCGAGCTGAAGGGGCTCGATCCGGGCTTGGTGCCGGGCAAGCGCCGCGACGGCGCTTTTGTGGAGATCGTCACCAATCCCGAGGCGCTGTTAGCAAGTGGAACCGATGGCCAAGTGGCTGGCAATGGAAGCAGTAAGGGAAAGAAGAAGAGCAAGAGCAAGGACAAGAGCAAGAAATCGTCGCGCCGCCCATCAATTGACCCATCGCTTGTCTCCCCATCGCCGCTGAGGCACGGGAGCAGCGATCGGCAGGTGGCTGGGCTGAGTCCAGCTATCAGCGGCGGCGGCTCGAGCTGCTTGCCGTCGACGGCGGCGGCGGCCGGACAGGTCTTTGCGCAGACCGAGCTTCGGACTTGGGATGCGCTTGCGGCGTCAGGCAAGTTTGAGGTCAGTCTCTACATCGATTTGCCTCTGGCAGAGACATCGATGGGCAAGACGCTTGTCTCGGTTTGCTGCGGGAGTGAGGACAAGGTGCTCGAGCCGATGATGGGTGGCGAGCGGGTGGCGACGGGGGCGGTCTCGGTCTCCAATCTTCTCAAGACGGGCGCGCTTTCTATCCGGCTTGACGTCGGTGGGGCGACGCGCGGGCGCCCGTTCTGCTTTGCACGACTGGCTGTGGTCCAGCTCGGGCGGGTGCCGTCATCCAAGGCCACGGTGGCACAGTCGTACGTGTTTGAGAGCGAGGCGGATGAGCCTGTGCTTGTCAGCGAGACGCTGCTCCCGTCGCCGTTTGCCTTCTCGGTGCCCAAGGCGCTGCTGGGCGTGTATGCTGCGCGACACGTGGATGAAGCACGGCAGCTGCTGGCGCTAGTAGAGACGCAGCTGGTGGGCGCAGTCGAGGCTGGCCCGCCGCGTGAGCTTGACCAGGCCGACGTCAACCGAGTCGACAACCACGTGACGTACCTCGAGTCGGTTCTGGCGCCGTGCCTCAAAGTGAGCAACGCTGACACCGAGGTGGCGTTCAAGCCGTCGACAACCAAGTCTGATCCGGCACTGCGGTTTGTGGCGACAAACATGCAAGTGATGGAGATGATGGTCAAGGTGCGAGGCAGCCCGTTGGCGCGATTTTCCATGGTCACCTGTGGCGCGCCTGCCGCTCATGTCTACGGTTACGGCAAGAATGCAGGCATTCTCGAGCTGCGCGAAAAGGCTGCGGCCGAGGCGCTCAACGTCTCGTCGGACAAGGCTGCGCTCAAGGTGGAGAAGATGGCGTGGCGGGCGCGGCTGCGGACCGAGGCCGCATTTGCTCAGGCGGTCAGTGCGCTCGTCACTGTCTTTGCCGAGTCGGTCAACGCCGCACTCCGCGCCGACGTCTCGCCACTTGGGCCGGACGAGGCGACGCTGCTGGACATCATGGCTGAGCATGGGTACTTGGTCCAGTTTGAGTCGCTGCTCTCGACGTCGGGCAAAGAGTCGGTCATGCTCTCGGACATGGCTGCGGTGGTGGAGCGGTTGGCTACAGTCTCGTTCCGGATTGTGCCTGTGGCGCGGCCCGGGGCGGTGGTACCCGGCTCTGCCGCCGACGTCGGGTCCGGCGTGGTGGGCGACGACGATGACGCCGAAAGCGTGCGGGCAGAGGTTGCGGCGTCGCTCGCGGCGTGCGACCTCTCGATCTTTGCCACAGACCCACAAGTGTCGCATCTTGCAACCGAGCGGAAGCGCACGGCATCAGACGCAATGTACGGCGACGACGACAGCGACGACGATGCTGACGCGAACTTGCTCTCGACGCTGCTGGCGTCCGACTCGGACGACCTGGCCGAGCTTTCAGCCTCGGACACGCCGCGGTCGGGGAGCGACGAGTGCGATGGCGGCGATGGGCCGTCAATTTTGGTGGCGGAGGCCTCGGATGGGTCTGCGTCGTCGGATGGCGACTCGTCAGAGCTGCCGTGGCACGACGAACTGACTCTGGAGCGGCGGGTCGAGCTGATGGCGACATTGGCTTCGGCGTTTGGCTCGTCGAGCGAGGCGGAGGATCGGGCGTCGGTGGTGGAGAACGAAGCATATAGCTTGTCGGCCTCGCTGGAAGAGTATATCGAGGCGATGGTCCACCACAGCGCACGTGCGATGGTCATGAACCGGCTCCGCAGCGACAAGAGTGCCCCAGCCGACAGCAGCGAGCACCCAGCTAGCGGGCAGGAGCTGGGCGCGTCCAGTCTGCGAAGCCGGTCACCTGCGATGAAGTCTCCCCGAGGTTTGCGGCGGACGCCACCGCCAGGATCAGAGCTGCTGGCACGTGGGCGCGGGGCGACCGAGTCGGCTGAGCCCGTAGTGGTTGACGTCAAGTCGCTTCGGCGGCGGCAGCGGCGGCAGGCACGAGTGGCGGCAAAGGCACAAGCGGCGTACGCACCGCCCGCACCGCTGACACAGCTCCCGGACCAGCTCTTCCTTGACACGACCCAGACCAAGATTGTAGACGAACGCGACGAGCGGTTCCAGGCTGCGCCGTCGACGCTGGCGCAGGCACCGGATGCGATGACTGACCTTGTGGGCCTGCTCCCTGACTCGGTGCAAATCGAAGAAGATGAGGCCAGCGGCGGGCTGGTCGTCTCGCTCCTTGCGGTGTACGATCCGCAGCTTGTGACGCTGCCAGCGCGAGTCATGGCCGGCGACGTCATTCGGGTTGTGCCGGTTCTCTTCTCGCAGGGCATCAACGAGATGCAGACCATGTCCAACTTGCTTGGCGGAGCACAGCAGCAGCAGGACATCAACGAGCACAACCTGCGAAAGCTGCAGCGATACTTTCGCAAGACGGTACTCTTGCAGCGTGGCGCGTTCCCAAACTACGACTACGGGACGCCGGCGACCAAGATCTACTCGCTGCTGGCGACCATCCACCGGACGGTGAAGCTCGGCAAGTCTTCCAAGTCGTCCGCACTTCTGCAGCGAGTGGCGGATGTCGTGCGGATGCTCGGCGGTGGGCGGGTGACCTCGTGCAAGTCGGCCAAAGACCGGACGTCGATGTCATCGACGCTTGAGCATGCGCGGATCCTGGCGTCGCAGTACGGTGCCAACGAGGTCCGTGCAACTGCGGCTGTGATGCGTTGTTATGGCGTGCGTCGGATGAATGCTGAGCTCAACGCCGGCAAACGGGCGTACGCGTTCAACCGGTTCCAGGCGCTCCTTCTGCCGTCGGCGTACAAGCCACCCAAGTCTGCGACGGCGTCCAAAGTGCAGAGCTGACAGCCATGTTGCTATAATAGTACTGTAGTATGGAGCGTGAGCGTGGATAACATGTTACTTCTTGCTCTTCTTGGTCTTGCCCTTCTTGGTCTTGCTCTTCTTGGCCTTGCCCTTTTTGGCCTTGCCCTTGGCCTTGGCCTTGGACGACTTTGCAGACGAGCCGTGGGCGAGCTTCTCGACCTTTTCGGCCCGCGAGTCGGCCTCCTTGAGGCGGTGGTCAAAGTAGTCGGCCTGCTCACGGTACTCGGCGTCTGTCTCTGCGATCTTCTTCTCGATGGCGCCAAACTTGGCCTGGAGGGCGGCGAGGCGAGCATCGAGGTCGTCGGGAACGGCCTTTGCTGAGCGGCGCGAGGTGGAGGCGAAGGAACGCTCGGAGAGGTCGCCGCGGAGGACAACGGCCATGTCGCGGCGGCGACGGCGATCGTAAGACGGGGCTGCGACAACGCGCATACGACGACGGCCGCGGCGCGGCAGGGCCTCGTAGTCCGAGTAGGTGTACGAGTACGTTTCGTAAGTGTACGAGTACGAGTAGGTCGGCTCCATGGCGAGCATCTGGGCCTGCAGCTGCATCTGGCGGAGCTGGGCCTCAAGAGCGGCAATGTCCTCCTCGTAGGCGTCGACGCGGCGGTCGCGGTCATCGAGGGCGTAGGCGAGCTGGTGGTTGAGGGCGTCGAACTTCTTGGCGAGCTTGCGGAACTGACGCTCGAGCTCTGAGTTGGACGACGAGTACGAGTACGAGGAGGAGGAGGAGGAGGAGGAGGACGACGACGACGACGAGCGGCTGGCCGAGTACGAGTAAACCTTGGGGCGCTTGCGGACACGGTACTTCTTGCGGCGCGGAACGTACTTGACGTAGTCCTTGGCGTATTTGTTCCAGACAATGTCCTCCTCCGAGTCTGACGGTGGCGGAGCACCGGCGTGGTCGAGGACCTCTTCTTCCAGCTTTTCGCAAAGACGGCAAAGTCGGAGTTGTAGTTTGTGGGCCCGGCCTTGTCGGCGTCAAAGTCTGCAAAGTCAGTGCGGTAGTTGGCACCGGCCTTGTCTGCGGCAAAGTCGGCAAAGTCGCCATGGTAGTTGGGATCCAGCTTGTCGTCGTCAAAGCCGGCAAAGTCGGAGCGATAGTTGAGGCCGACCTTGTCGGCGTCAAACTCGGCAAAGTCGTTGCGGTAGCGGCGGTCCGAGGCAGATGATGCGCCTGTGTCCGACGACGAGAACCGAGGGTCAGCGCGGAACGACGAGGAATGGGCTGGGGAGTACGAGTACGAGTAGGTCGGCGGCTTGCGGAGCTTGATCAGCTCGTAGAGCGAGCCGGACGACGAGCCCGAGGCATGACGCACAATGCGGCGCTTGCGCTTGACGGGCGGGAGGCCGTCCGAGCCATTGATGCCACCGTCGCGGGTCTTGGCGGCAATGAGCGCCTGCAGCTGCGAAATGTCCTTCTCCACGCGATCAGCCTGGGTTCCGTGGCCCATGGTGGCCTCTGCGAGCTGGTCCTCCAGAGCACGCATCCGCGCACGGAGCTCGGCCACGTCGGCCGAGTCTGCGGCCGAAGCCGACGACGACGCATCACCGGAGCGGGTATCGGTCTGGTACTCGTACGAGAAGCCACCCGACGAGTGGTAAACGCGCTTGAGCGACTTGCCCTTGCCCGACTTGCTCTTGCCCGACTTGCTCTTGCCCGACTTGCCCTTGCCCGACTTGGACTTGACCTTTGTCGTCTTCTTCTTCTTTGTCTTCTTCACAGTCTTCCTACGCCGGACCTTTTCCTGTTGTTCCGTGTAAGACGGCTCAACCACCGGCGAGGACGAGTACGACGATGGCGAGGACGAGGACGAGGACGAGGAGGATGACGACGACATGGTTGACGACATGTCAGTCTTCCTTGGCTTGGTTTTTCTTCGGCCACAACAACCACTGTCAACATGACAGAGTGAGTACGGGAGGGAGAGGGGGTGGTGGTGGTGGTGGTCTTGACATGCAAAGGTGGCATGGGCAGGGAGAGGGAGGGGCGGGGGAAGGGAGGGGGAGGGGGGGAGGGGGGGGAGGAGGGAAGGAGGGAGGGGGGGGGGGAGGGAGGGGACCATGATGGCCACCGAACGAAAAATCATTGGTTCGTTCGTTCGTTCGTTCGTTCGTTCGTTCGTTCGTTCGTTTGTTCGTTCGTTTGTTCGTTCGTTCGGCAACGGCCAGCGGCATGGGTTGGGCAAATGGCAGGGGGGGTTGGGGGGAGGAAGAGATTGGACATACGTAAGGGAGGGTGTGGGGGGAAGAGGGGGGTGTGGGTGGGGGGAAAGGGTGTGGGTATGGGGCGGAGTGTAGGTAGTGGTGGTGGGGGGAAGTGTGTGGTGGTGGTGGAAGGAGTGGGAGTGGGGTGCTCCAACGTGGTCGCGGGTGACAGTGGCGGGTGTGGAGGAGGGTAAGGTGACCGTGGCGGGCGGCGGTTAGCTGAAGGAGAGTTGAATGGAGAGGGGGAGGGGGGGGGGATACGGTGATTGCGGGAATCGATTGGGAATATGATGGGAGAATGAAATGAATGATTGAATGAGTGTGAGTGAGTGAGTGAAGGATATGGAAGAAAAGGGTGTGTGTGTCGCACACAGTGGCGGAGGAATCTGTGCGGTATGTCGCTGGCGGGTGGTAGTCCAGCGGGTGTGTGTAGTCTATGTGGTCACTCACAGAGCCAACCTGCTCTCTGTCCTGTAGTATGTTGAGAGGGAAAAAAGGGAAAAGGGAGTAGCAGGGATGGTAGTGGTGGTAGTGGGTAGGGAGAAGAAGGGTGGAGGAAGGAGGGAATGGCTAGTGGTAGTGCAAAGTGGGGGTGGGGGTGGGGGGGGGGTGGTGGGCGGAGGGACTCCCCCATCTACCCTTGCTCATTCCTACTCGAAGGCATTTTACTTTTTTTCATTCCTCCTCCCTCACTTTTACTCCCTACTCCCAACAGCTTTTTTTTTGAAAAGCACAGCACGTTTTTTTTTTTTTTTTTTTTTTTCTTTTTTCTTTTTTTTTTCTTTTTTTTA
>NW_013657665.1:216058-233793 GCF_000142905.1 Thecamonas trahens ATCC 50062 | reverse complement strand
CCCCCCCCCCCCCCCCCCCCCCCCCCCCCCTCGCCCTCGCCCTCGCCCTCGCCCTCCTCTTCCCTTTTCCTGTTTCTCCCTGGCAAGCTGCTGGACTGTTGCTTGTTGTGTTGACGGGGAAGGGACATGGGGATACTTACAGATAGACGGAGTGGGTGGGCGTGGAAATGGGGTAGGTCGGCAACAAGGCACTTGGCATATGGACTCTGCAGGCTCTGCCGAGTCGTGGGAGCAGTTCCATGGATCACAAGAGCTGGTGAGATCAGGGCACTCGTCACGGGCTCACTCGCTTGACTCGCATCGGGTGCGGCGGGTCAAGGCACGGCGGCATCGTTCGTCGCGGTACCACCGTCACGGAAACGGGCACGGACACGGTACCGGACACAGCACAGGTGACAGTCATCGGCGGTATCACGGCCATCGGCATCGGCATCGGCACAGTGGTCATCACAGTGGTCATCACAGCGGTCATCACAGCGGTCATCACAGCGGTGGCGGTGGCGGCCGTCGCCATCATGGCCATCGCCATCATCATCACCATCGTCGCCACCACCACCAGCATTCCCGGCGGCACTTGCATGGCCACCGGCACCACCTGCATGGTAGTGCTGGCAGGCATCGGCGGCGGGTGCGACGGAGTCGACACGGACACGGAGACGAAGGCGAGAATGGCCATGGTCATGGCGTGGGCGGGGCCGAGGATGAGACAATGTTGCTTATTCCTGTGATGGACGGCGCTGGTTCTGCGGACAAGTCGCAGTGGGCGTTTGTGCCTCATGCAGGCTCAGTATCGCAAGATGAGCTCGACGCAATCGCCACCAAAGAGCGCGATGCGTGGCGCTACAGGACGCAAAAGCCACGGGGGAGCGATGCTGGAGTCGCGGAGACTCGCATGCTCGATCCTGCGTACACCGAATCGGGCGAGGAGACAAGGAGCGACAGCAGCGTGTACGAGTACGAGTCGTACGAGTACGGGTCGGACAAGAGCAAGTCAGACGAATTCGGGTCGGATGAGTACGGATCTCTGCAGTCTCTCTCTTCGATCACCGTCTCATCCGAGTACATGGCGGACAAAGTACCCGAGGTTGCTGTGGCCAAAGGAGACGAAGCAATCGCAGCAGCTCTCATGGAGACAACGTCGTCATCAGAGTCGACAGCGTCACCACTGTCGACAGGATCTGTGTATGCCACGGACAACGTGCCGCACCAAACGCAGGTGCTTTCGGACGAGTCGTCCGAAACAAGCAGCACGCGACCAGAGGAAGCGCTCCGCGAGCAGGTGAGGCAGATGGCCAAGTCGTTTGACTCGATGGCGCGGCGGGTGGCCGAGAAGCTTGCTGACGAACAGGACGCCGTGGACGAGGCGCTCGACGACATGGAGGCGCGAGTTGCTGGGCTCGAGGATGCTGCGGACCGACTCGAGGGCGCCTCTGACGGCGAGGTCTCGTATGTCGAGGATGTGTCGCGATACGTGCCCGAAAATGTGGCGTATCGCATTCCTGCCGACGAGGCGTCAGACTCGCGGTACGTAGTTCATGCTCGTGTCCCGGGCACGACGTATGACGAGACTTCCGCGTACCCGGCAGGTGACTTTGGGTCGCGATCTCCAGCACAAACGCTTTCTGGTGGCACTGAGACGTTGCCGTCGTCGTCATCGTACGGGGGTACGGACGCGCTACCGTTCAACGGTCCCTTGGGCGGTAGCGAGTCTAAGCCACCGTTGTCGTACAGCGGCGAGGCTGCTGGGTACGAGGCACGGGCTGCGCCGTCGACTGTGTCAGCGCCATCATCGTACAGCGGCGAGGCTGCTGGGTACGCGCCTGGGAGTGAGCCGTCCAAGGCTGCGCCATCATCGTACAGCGGCGATGCTACTGGGTACAAGGCACGAGCTGCGCGATCGACTGTGTCTCCGCCATCATCGTACAGCGGCGAGGCTGCTGGGTACGCGCCTGGGAGCGAGCCGTCCGAGGCTGCGCCATCATCGTACAGCGGCGAAGCTGCTGGGTACGCGCCTGGGAGTGAGCCGTCCGAGGCTGCGCCATCGTCGTACAGCGGCGAAGCTGCTGGGTACAAGGCACGAGCTGCGCCGTCCGAGGCTGCGCCATCGTCGTACAGCGGCGAGGCTGCTGGGTATGCGCCTGGGAGCGAGCCTTCCGAGGCTGCACCATCGTCGTACAGCGGCGAAGCTGCTGGGTACAAGGCACGGACTGCGCCATCGACTGTGTCTGCGCCATCATCGTACAGCGGCGAGGCTGCTGGGTACGCGCCTGGGAGTGAGCCGTCCGAGGCTGCGCCATCGTCGTACAGCGGCGAGGCTGCTGGGTACAAGACACGAGCTGCGCCGTCGACTGTGTCTGCACCATCATCGTACAGCGGCGAGGCTGCTGGGTACGCGCCTGGGAGTGAGCCGTCCGAGGCTGCGCCATCATCGTACAGCGGCGAGGCTACTGGGTACAAAGCACGGGCTGCACCGTCGACTGTGTCTCCGCCATCATCGTACAGCGGCGAAGCTGCTGGGTACGCGCCTGGGAGTGAGCCGTCCGAGGCAACGCCATCATCGTACAGCGGCGAGGCTGCTGGGTACGCGCCTGGGAGCGAGCCGTCCGAGGCTGCGCCATCATCGTACAGCGACGAGGCTGCTGGGTACAAGGCACGAGCTGCGCCATCGACTGTGTCAGCGCCATCATCGTACAGCGGCGAAGCTGCTGGGTACGCGCCTGGGAGCGAGCCGTCCGAGGCTGCGCCATCGTCGTACAGCGGCGAGGCTGCTGGGTACAAGACACGAGCTGCGCCGTCGACTGTGTCAGCGCCATCATCGTACAGCGGCGATGCTACTGGGTTCACATGCAGGCATGGCGCCACTGAGGCGTTGTCGCCATCGCACAGCGGCGATTACGAGGATACTATCTCCTCTTCTATCCAATACGGCACCGACGCTGTGGTTTACAGGAGGTCGCTGCCGCCACCGTGTAGCGTTCAAGACAACGGTCAGGGTTTCAAGTCTGCGACACATGCCGTATCGTCTGAGTATGACGCGTCATACTCCATCAAGTACCGAGCACCTGACACCTCGTCTTATGATGCATCAGCCAGGGTGCTGTACCGCGCACCTGGTAGTACGGAGTCGATGTATGAAGCGTCCTACAACGTCATCTACCGCTCTGCAGTTGGTAATTCTGGCCGGCATCCAACGCTGTCATCCCTAACGGGCGAGGCTGCTGGGTACGCACCCGGCAACGAGCCGTCCGAGGATGCACCGTCATCGTACAGCGGCGAGGCTGCTGGGTACGAGGCACGCGCTGCGCCGTCGACTGTGTCAGCGCCATCATCGTACAGCGGCGAGGCTGCTGGGTACGCGCCTGGGAGTGAGCCGTCCGAGGCTGCGCCATCGTCGTACAGCGGCGAGGTTGCTGGGTACAAGGCACGAGCTGCGCCATCGACTGTGTCAGCGCCATCATCGTACAGCGGCGAAGCTGCTGGGTACAAGGCCCGGACTGCGCCATCGACTGTGTCAGCGCCATCATCGTACAGCGGCGAGGCTGCTGGGTACGCGCCTGGGAGTGAGCCGTCCGAGGCTGCGCCATCGTCGTACAGCGGCGAGGCTGCTGGGTACAAGGCACGAGCTGCGCCATCGACTGTGTCTGCGCCATCATCGTACAGCGGCGAAGCTGCTGGGTACGCGCCTGGGAGTGAGCCGTCCGAGGCTGCGCCATCATCGTACAGTGGCGAGGCTGCTGGGTACGCGCCTGGGAGCGAGCCGTCCGAGGCTGCGCCATCATCGTACAGCGGCGAGGCTGCTGGGTACAAGGCACGAGCTGCACCGTCGACTGTGTCTCCGCCATCGTCGTACAGCGGCGAGGCTGCTGGGTACGCGCCTGGGAGCGAGCCGTCCGAGGCTGCGCCATCATCGTACAGCGGCGAGGCTACTGGGTACAAAGCACGGGCTGCACCGTCGACTGTGTCTGCGCCATCATCGTACAGCGGCGATGCTGTTGGGTACGCGCCTGGGAGTGAGCCGTCCGAGGCTGCGCCATCATCGTACAGCGGCGAGGCTGCTGGGTACGCGCCTGGGAGCGAGCCGTCCGAGGCTGCGCTATCATCGTACAGCGGCGAGGCTGCTGGGTACGCGCCTGGGAGCGAGCCGTCCGAGGCTGCGCTATCATCGTACAGCGGCGAGGCTGCTGGGTACGAGGCACGAGCTGCACCGTCGACTGTGTCTCCGCCATCGTCGTACAGCGGCGAGGCTGCTGGGTACGCGCCTGGGAGCGAGCCGTCCGAGGCTGCGCCATCATCGTACAGCGGCGAGGCTACTGGGTACAAAGCACGGGCTGCACCGTCGACTGTGTCTGCGCCATCATCGTACAGCGGCGATGCTGTTGGGTACGCGCCTGGGAGTGAGCCGTCCGAGGCTGCGCCATCATCGTACAGCGGCGAGGCTGCTGGGTACGCGCCTGGGAGCGAGCCGTCCGAGGCTGCGCTATCATCGTACAGCGGCGAGGCTGCTGGGTACGAGGCACGGGCTGCGCCGTCGACTGTGTCTGCGCCATCATCGTACAGCGGCGAGGCTGCTGGGTACGCGCCTGGGAGCGAGCCGTCCGAGGCAACGCCATCATCGTACAGCGGCGAGGCTGCTGGGTACAAGGCCCGGACTGCGCCATCGACTGTGTCAGCGCCATCATCGTACAGCGGCGAGGCTGCTGGGTATGCGCCTGGGAGCGAGCCGTCCGAGGCTGCGCCATCATCGTACAGCGGCGAAGCTGCTGGGTACAAGGCCCGGACTGCGCCATCGACTGTGTCAGCGCCATCATCGTACAGCGGCGAGGCTACTGGGTACAAGGCACGAGCTGCGCGATCGACTGTGTCTGCGCCATCATCGTACAGCGGCGATGCTACTGGGTACAAAGAACGGGCTGTACCGTCGACTGTGTCTGCGCCATCATCGTACAGCGGCGAGGCTGCTGGGTACAAGGCACGGACTGCACCGTCGACTGTGTCAGCGCCATCATCGTACAGCGGCGAAGCTGCTGGGTACAAGGCCCGGACTGCGCCATCGACTGTGTCAGCGCCATCATCGTACAGCGGCGAGGCTGCTGGGTACGCGCCTGGGAGTGAGCCGTCCGAGGCTGCGCCATCGTCGTACAGCGGCGAAGCTGCTGGGTACAAGGCACGGACTGCGCCATCGACTGTGTCTGCGCCATCATCGTACAGCGGCGAGGCTGCTGGGTACGCGCCTGGGAGTGAGCCGTCCGAGGCTGCGCCATCGTCGTACAGCGGCGAGGCTGCTGGGTACAAGGCACGGACTGCGCCGTCCGAGGCTGCACCATCGTCGTACAGCGGCGAGGCTGCTGGGTACGCGCCTGGGAGCGAGCCGTCCGAGGCTGCGCCATCATCGTACAGCGGCGAGGCTGCTGGGTACAAGGCCCGGACTGCGCCATCGACTGTGTCAGCGCCATCATCGTACAGCGGCGAGGCTGCTGGGTATGCGCCTGGGAGCGAGCCGTCCGAGGCTGCGCCATCATCGTACAGCGGCGAAGCTGCTGGGTACGCGCCTGGGAGTGAGCCGTCCGAGGCTGCGCCATCATCGTACAGCGGCGAAGCTGCTGGGTACGCGCCTGGGAGTGAGCCGTCCGAGGCTGCGCCATCATCGTACAGCGGCGAGGCTGCTCGGTACAAGGCACGAGCTGCGCCGTCCAAGGCTGCGCCATCGTCGTACAGCGGCGAGGCTGCTGGGTACGCGCCTGGGAGTGAGCCGTCCGAGGCTGCGCCATCGTCGTACAGCGGCGAGGCTGCTGGGTACAAGGCACGGACTGCGCCATCGACTGTGTCAGCGCCATCATCGTACAGCGGCGATGCTACTGGGTACAAAGAACGGGCTGTACCGTCGACTGTGTCTGCGCCATCATCGTACAGCGGCGAGGCTGCTGGGTACGCGCCTGGGAGCGAGCCGTCCGAGACTGCGCCATCATCGTACAGCGGCGAAGCTGCTGGGTACAAGGCACGGACTGCGCCATCGACTGTGTCAGCGCCATCATCGTACAGCGGCGAGGCTGCTGGGTACGCGCCTGGGAGTGAGCCGTCCGAGGCTGCGCCATCGTCGTACAGCGGCGAGGCTGCTGGGTACAAGACACGAGCTGCGCCGTCGACTGTGTCAGCGCCATCGTCGTACAGCGGCGAGGCTGCTGTGTTTGATCATGTCGACAGACTTGCTTCCAAGACCGTGGCGTCGTCATACAGTGGTGAAGCTTTTGAGTTTTTCAAACCGAGCGAGTCATCTGAGGTCATGACTCCTCTGTCGTCGTATTCGGGCGACCAAGCTGGTTTCGTGGCCAAGCCGACTGTGCCGGAGTTGTCGGCCCCATCATCGCACCTGACCGACAGGGCAGATTTTACCAAGCCAAGTGAGCCACCTGAAGACATCATCGAGCCGTCATCGTACTCAGGCGAGTATGCACGCTTCCACGCGAAGCCTGTGTCAGAGTCACACTCGCTGACTTCTACATCAGCTGAAACATACAGCAGCTCGTCATCGCGCATAACTCATGAGAGCGACATGCTCAACTACCTTGACCTGATTGACCAACATATCCGTGGCCTACAGACGTCGATGCAGACCGCTTCTGTCGCTGTCACGGACAAAGTCGGCTCATTGACCGATCGCATGGATGGGGCCGAGAATCATCTCCGACTCGACATGCGAACGGATGGTATGGCCACCGTGGCTGGTCATCCTGTGGACGAGCTCCTTGGCACGCAGCAAATGCTCTCCGACGATATGTACGGAACCGAGTATGCAATTGCCGGCGCAAGCTTTGCCAAGCGGAGTACTTCACCACCAGATTCTTCTGACTATGGCACTGATGTCATTGCGCGACGTGTGGGTGGGGCTTTTGCTGTTACGGACGGAGAGGCTCGCAAGCACGGCGTCGTCGACTATCTGGCTGGCGTGAAGGTCAAGGTGGACAGACTTGCCAAAGGCATGGAGGAGGTGTTTGACGACAACATCAAGCTCGTGGCGGCTCTCGAGGACAACGTGGATGACCTTGAGGATATGAAGGCTGACGCGGAGGCGCTTGCGGCAGCGGAGGCCGAGGCTTCGATTGCGTTAGCACTCCAAGCAGCGCAGGAGCGACTTGCAGCGAAGTCCAGCAGCTACGACACAGATGCTACCGGATTCCAGGCGAAGGACATGGGGTCAGGTGCATCGTCGTCGTACTCTGGCGACTATGCCGGTTTCCAGGCCAAGACAGCGGCATCGACCATGTCGGCACCATCGTCATACTCGACCGACCAGGCTGGGTTTGCCAAGCCGAGCGAGTCGTCTGAGGCTGCCATTGAGCCGTCGTCATACTCGACCGACCAGGCTGGATTTGTGCCGATGAGCGCCAGCTCCGCTGCACCGTCGTCGTACTCAGGCGACTACGCCGGTTTCCAGGCCAAGACAGCGGTATCGACAGTGTCGGCGCCGTCGTCGTACTCGGTGGATCACACTGCAACTACGGGCGTGGAGCTCCATGAGGTCTCGACCACTTCGTATTCCGGCACGGACGCAGTAGTGTTTAAGAACCCTGTTGTGACACCAATGGGCATGTCGTCATTCTACTCGGCGGACCGGAGTAAGCTCTTCAAACCAAGCGCGTCGTCTGAAGCTGCCGTGTCGTCGTCGTACTCGACCGACCAGGCTGGGTCTGTGCCGAAGAGCACCAGCTCCGCCGCACCGTCGTCGTACTCAGGCGACTACGCCGGTTTCCAGGCCAAAACAGCGGCATCGACCATGTCGGCACCATCGTCGTACTCGACCGACCAGGCTGGGTTCGCCAAGCCGAGCGAGTCGTCTGAGGCTGCCATTGAGCCGTCGTCATACTCGACCGACCAGGCTGGATTTGTGCCGATGAGCGCCAGCTCCGCTGCACCGTCGTCGTACTCAGGCGACTACGCCGGTTTCCAGGCCAAAACGACGGCATCGACAGTGTCGGCGTCGTCGTCATACTCGACCGACCAGGCTGGGTTCGCCAAGCCGAGCGAGGCGTCCGAGGCTGCCGTGCCATCGTCGTACTCGACCGAACAGGCTGGGTTCGTACCGATGAGCACCAGCTCCGCTGCACCGTCGTCGTACTCGGGCGACTACGCCGGCTTCCAGGTCAAGACGACGGTATCGACCACGTCGGCGCCGTCGTCCTACTCAGGTGACCATACTGGCTTTCACGCCAAGACAGCGGCATCGACAGCGTCGGCGCCGTCGTCGTACTCGACCGACCAGGCTGGGTTTGTCCAGCCGAGCGAGTCGTCCGAGGCTGCCACGCCGTCGTCGTACTCGGGCGATTACGCTGGTTTCCAGGCCAAGACAGCGGCATCGACAGCGTCGGTGCCATCGTCGCACTCGACCGACCAGGCTGGGTTTGCCAAGCCGAGCGAGTCGTCTGAGGCTGCCATTGAGCCGTCGTCATACTCGACCGACCAGGCTGGATTTGTGCCGATGAGCGCCAGCTCCGCTGCACCGTCGTCGTACTCAGGCGATTACGCCGGCTTCCAGGCCAAGACAGCGGCATCGACCATGTCGGCACCATCGTCGTACTCGACCGACCAGGCTGGGTTTGCCAAGCCGAGCGAGGCATCTGAGGCTGCCGCGTCGTCGTCATACTCGACCGACCAGGCTGGGTTTGCCAAGCTGAGCGAGTCGTCTGAGGCTGCCGCGTCGTCGTCGTACTCGACCGACCAGGCTGGATTTGTGCCGATGAGCGCCAGCTCCGCTGTACCGTCGTCGTACTCAG
This sequence comes from Thecamonas trahens ATCC 50062, assembly GCF_000142905.1. Lineage (NCBI taxonomy): Eukaryota > Apusomonadida > Apusomonadidae > Thecamonas > Thecamonas trahens. The sequence goes on along the minus strand of NW_013657665.1, from coordinate 225,025 downwards.
GCGACTACGCCGGTTTCCAGGCCAAAACGACGGCATCGACAGTGTCGTCGCCATCGTTGTACTCGACTGACCAGGCTGGTTTTGCCAAGCCGAGCGAGTCGTCCGAGGCTGCCATTGAGCCGTCGTCATACTCGACCGACCAGGCTGGGTTTGTGCCGATGAGCACCAGCTCCGCTCCACCGTCGTCGTACTCAGGCGACTACGCCGGTTTCCAGGCCAAAACGACGGCATCGACAGTGTCGGCGTCGTCGTCATACTCGACCGACCAGGCTGGGTTCGCCAAGCCAAGCGAGGCATCTGAGGCTGCCGCGTCGTCGTCATACTCGACCGACCAGGCTGGGTTTGCCAAGCTGAGCGAGTCGTCTGAGGCTGCCGCGTCGTCGTCGTACTCGACCGACCAGGCTGGATTTGTGCCGATGAGCGCCAGCTCCGCTGTACCGTCGTCGTACTCAGGCGACTACGCCGGTTTCCAGGCCAAAACGACGGCATCGACAGTGTCGTCGCCATCGTTGTACTCGACTGACCAGGCTGGTTTTGCCAAGCCGAGCGAGTCGTCCGAGGCTGCCATTGAGCCGTCGTCATACTCGACCGACCAGGCTGGGTTTGTGCCGATGAGCACCAGCTCCGCTCCACCGTCGTCGTACTCAGGCGACTACGCCGGTTTCCAGGCCAAAACGACGGCATCGACAGTGTCGGCGTCGTCGTCATACTCGACCGACCAGGCTGGGTTCGCCAAGCCAAGCGAGGCATCTGAGGCTGCCGCGTCGTCGTCATACTCGACCGACCAGGCTGGGTTTGCCAAGCTGAGCGAGTCGTCTGAGGCTGCCGCGTCGTCGTCGTACTCGACCGACCAGGCTGGGTTTGTGCCGATGAGCACCAGCTCCGCTCCACCGTCGTCGTACTCGGGTGACCACGCCGGTTTCCAGGCCAAAACGACGGCATCGACAGTGTCGTCGCCATCGTTGTACTCGACCGACCAGGCTGGGTTTGCCAAGCCGAGCGAGTCGTCCGAGGCTGCCATTGAGCCGTCGTCATACTCGACCGACCAGGCTGGGTTTGTGCCGATGAGCACCAGCTCCGCTCCACCGTCGTCGTACTCGGGTGACCACGCCGGTTTCCAGGCCAAGACAGGGGTATCGACAGTGTCGGCGCTATCGTTGACGTCGGTGGACATGGTGCTGGCCGCCAGCTCAGATCGTGATGAGCGGTCGGCCACGTCTAATTATGGTACCGATGCAGTTGTCATCAAGGCGCCGCCGCGTCAACCTGCATGCGAACCTTCGTCGGAGTGTGTCAAGGTTGGAGAGACACCCACGTTTTCGGATGAGGCAGATGTACTGGGGTATCTTCAGCTGGTGGACAACCATGTGCGCGGGATGGAGGCTGCGATGCATGGCTCGTCACAGGCTGTGGCCAGCAAAGTGCACGACATCACCACCAATGTCCATGATGCGGAGATGATGATGACTAGAGCTGACTCGGATGACGTTGGCCACTTTACTGGTCGCGACATGAGTGAGATCCTTGGCACTGATGGGTCTGACCAGGAGCCCGGATATGCTATGGCCGGGGTAACCGAGCGCGGCACCGCACCTCCCATCTCATCTGATTACGGGACAGATGTGGTGGCACGGCGTGGCCACGGGCCGGCGGCGACGTCGAATATGATTGGACGCGCGGGAGTGATCGCTTCACTGGCAGGAGTCAAGTCGAAGGTGACTCGACTGGCACAAGGCATGGGGGAGGTGTTTGACGACAACGCCAAGCTCGTGGCGGCTCTCGAGGACAACGTGGATGACCTTGAGGATATGAAGGCTGACGCGGAGGCGCTTGTGGCAGCGGAGGCCGAGGCTTCGATTGCGTTAGCACTCCAAGCAGCGCAGGAGCGACTTGCAGCGAAGTCCAGCAGCTACGACACAGATGCTACCGGATTCCAGGCGAAGGACATGGGGTCAGGTGCATCGTCGTCGTACTCTGGCGACTATGCCGGTTTTCAGGCCAAGACAGCGGCATCGACAGCGTCGCTGCCATCGTCGCACTCGACCGACCAGGCTGGGTTTGTGCCGATGAGCACCAGCTCCGCTGCACCGTCGTCGTACTCGGGCGACTATGCTGGTTTCCAGGCCAAGACAGCAGCATCGACCATGTCGGCACCATCGTCGTACTCGACCGACCAGGCTGGGTTTGTCCAGCCGAGCGAGTCGTCCGAGGCTGCCACGCCGTCGTCGTACTCGGGCGATTACGCTGGTTTCCAGGCCAAGACAGCGGCATCGACAGCGTCGGTGCCATCGTCGCACTCGACCGACCAGGCTGGGTTTGTGCCGATGAGCACCAGCTCCGCTGCACCGTCGTCGTACTCGGGCGACTACGCCGGTTTCCAGGCCAAGACGGCGGCATCGACAGTGTCGGCGTCGTCGTCATACTCGACCGACCAGGCTGGGTTCGCCAAGCCGAGCGAGGCGTCCGAGGCTGCCGTGCCATCGTCGTACTCGACCGAACAGGCTGGGTTCGTACCGATGAGCACCAGCTCCGCTGCACCGTCGTCGTACTCGGGCGACTACGCCGGCTTCCAGGTCAAGACGACGGTATCGACCACGTCGGCGCCGTCGTCCTACTCAGGTGACCATACTGGCTTTCACGCCAAGACAGCGGCATCGACAGCGTCGGCGCCGTCGTCGTACTCGACCGACCAGGCTGGGTTTGTCCAGCCGAGCGAGTCGTCCGAGGCTGCCACGCCGTCGTCGTACTCGGGCGATTACGCTGGTTTCCAGGCCAAGACAGCGGCATCGACAGCGTCGGTGCCATCGTCGCACTCGACCGACCAGGCTGGGTTTGTGCCGATGAGCACCAGCTCCGCTGCACCGTCGTCGTACTCGGGCGACTATGCTGGTTTCCAGGCCAAGACAGCAGCATCGACAGCGTCGGCGCCGTCGTCGTACTCGACCGACCAGGCTGGGTTTGTGCCGATGAGCACCAGCTCCGCTGCATCGTCGTCGTACTCGGGTGACCACGCCGGTTTCCAGGCCAAGACAGCGGCATCGACCATGTCGGCACCATCGTCGTACTCGACCGACCAGGCTGGGTTTGTCCAGCCGAGCGAGTCGTCCGAGGCTGCCACGCCGTCGTCGTACTCGGGCGATTACGCTGGTTTCCAGGCCAAGACAGCGGCATCGACAGCGTCGGTGCCATCGTCGCACTCGACCGACCAGGCTGGGTTTGTGCCGATGAGCACCAGCTCCGCTGCACCGTCGTCGTACTCGGGCGACTACGCCGGTTTCCAGGCCAAGACGGCGGCATCGACAGTGTCGGCGTCGTCGTCATACTCGACCGACCAGGCTGGGTTCGCCAAGCCGAGCGAGGCGTCCGAGGCTGCCGCGCCATCGTCGTACTCGACCGAACAGGCTGGGTTCGTACCGATGAGCACCAGCTCCGCTGCACCGTCGTCGTACTCGGGCGACTACGCCGGCTTCCAGGTCAAGACGACGGTATCGACCACGTCGGCGCCGTCGTCCTACTCAGGTGACCATACTGGCTTTCACGCCAAGACAGCGGCATCGACAGCGTCGGCGCCGTCGTCGTACTCGACCGACCAGGCTGGGTTTGTCCAGCCGAGCGAGTCGTCCGAGGCTGCCACGCCGTCGTCGTACTCGGGCGATTACGCTGGTTTCCAGGCCAAGACAGCGGCATCGACAGCGTCGGTGCCATCGTCGCACTCGACCGACCAGGCTGGGTTTGTGCCGATGAGCACCAGCTCCGCTGCACCGTCGTCGTACTCGGGCGACTATGCTGGTTTCCAGGCCAAGACAGCGGCATCGACAGTGTCGGCACCATCGTCGTACTCGACCGACCCGGCTGGGTTCGCCAAGCCGAGCGAGTCGTCTGAGGCTGCCATTGAGCCGTCGTCATACTCGACCGACCAGGCTGGATTTGTGCCGATGAGCGCCAGCTCCGCTGCACCGTCGTCGTACTCAGGCGATTACGCCGGCTTCCAGGCCAAGACAGCGGCATCGACCATGTCGGCACCATCGTCGTACTCGACCGACCAGACTGGGTTTGCCAAGCCGAGCGAGGCATCTGAGGCTGCCGCGTCGTCGTCATACTCGACCGACCAGGCTGGGTTTGCCAAGCCGAGCGAGTCGTCTGAGGCTGCCGCGTCGTCGTCGTACTCGACCGACCAAGCTGGGTTTGCCAAGCCGAGCGAGTCGTCCGAGGCTGCCGCGCCGTCGTCGTACTCGACCGACCACACTGGGTTCGCCAAGCCGAGCGAGGCATCTGAGGCTGCCGCGTCGTCGTCATACTCGACCGACCAGGCTGGGTTTGCCAAGCCGAGCGAGTCGTCTGAGGCTGCCGCGTCGTCGTCGTACTCGACCGACCAGGCTGGGTTTGTGCCGATGAGCACCAGCTCCGCCGCACCGTCGTCATACTCGGGTGACCACGCCGGTTTCCAGGCCAAGACAGCGGCATCGACCATGTCGGCACCATCGTCGTACTCGACCGACCAGGCTGGGTTTGCCAAGCCGAGCGAGTCGTCTGAGGCTGCCGCGTCGTCGTCGTACTCGACCGACCAGGCTGGGTTTGTGCCGATGAGCACCAGCTCCGCCGCACCGTCGTCATACTCGGGTGACCACGCCGGTTTCCAGGCCAAGACAGCGGCATCGACCATGTCGGCACCATCGTCGTACTCGACCGACCAGACTGGGTTCGCCAAGCCGAGCGAGTCGTCTGAGGCTGCCGCGTCGTCGTCGTACTCGACCGACCAGGCTGGGTTTGCCAAGCCGAGCGAGTCGTCTGAGGTTGCCGTTCAGCCGTCGTCGTACTCGACGGATGGAGCTGTATTTGCCAAGCCCAGCCAGCCCACCGTCATGTCATTCTCACACTCGACATACGTCACTGACGGCTCATGTCTTGACGAAGCGAGCAGCGAAGGATATAGCTCAAGCTACAGTGTCGACTTTGGTGCGTTCTCCGAGCTGACCTATTCGTCTGACTCGAATTCCAGGTCTGGCTCTGATTTACTCCCGGTCGAGACGTTATCCGAGTACGGAACCGATGCAGTTGCACGTGTTGCCCCAGCTCTGACAACACCGTCACAACACAGCGATGGTGCTGGAACTCTGATCCATCCCTTCCAGCCGCAGTCGTCCTACTCGGCGGATGCTGCTGGCTTCCATGCTCGCTCCGGGACTAATGGGACCGAGACACAGCCGTCTTCCTACTCTACGGATGGCGCTGGCTTCAAGGGCCGGTCTGGCGAGTCGCGACCGTCGTCCTACTCTACGGATGGTGCCGGGTTCAAGGGTCACTCCGGCGAGTCGCAGCCGTCGTCCTACTCTACGGATGCTGCTGGCTTCCATGTCCGCTCCGGGGCTGCTGGGACCGAGTCGCAGCCGTCGTCCTACTCTACGGATGGTACCGGGTTCAAGGGTCACTCCGGCGAGTCGCAGCCGTCGTCCTACTCGAATGATGCTGCTGGCTTCCATGCGCGCTCCGGGATTGCTGGGACCGAGTCGCAGCCGTCGTCCTACTCTACGGATGGCGCTGGCTTCAAGGGCCGGTCTGGCGAGTCGCGACCGTCGTCCTACTCTACGGATGGTGCCGGGTTCAAGGGTCACTCCGGCGAGTCGCAGCCGTCGTCCTACTCTACGGATGCTGCTGGCTTCCATCCCCGCTCCGGGATTGCTGGGACCGAGTCGCAGCCGTCGTCCTACTCTACGGATGGTACCGGATTCAAGGGTCGGTCTGGCGAGTCGCAGCCGTCGTCCTACTCTACGGATGGCGCTGGCTTCAAGGGCCGGTCTGGCGAGTCGCGACCGTCGTCCTACTCTACCGATGGTGCTGGGTTCAAGGGCCACTCCGACGAGTCGCAGCGGTCGTCCTACTCTACGGATGCTGCTGGCTTCCATCCCCGCTCCGGGGCTGCTGGGACCGAGTCGCAGCCGTCGTCCTACTCTACGGATGGTGCCGGGTTCAAGGGCTACTCCGGCGAGTCGCAGCCGTCTTCATACTCTACCGATGGCGCCGGGTTCAAGGGCCACTCCGACGAGTCGCAGCCGTCGTCCTACTCTACGGATGCTGCTGGCTTCCATCCCCGCTCCGGGGCTGCTGGGACCGAGTCGCAGCCGTCGTCCTACTCTACGGATGGTGCCGGGTTCAAGGGCTACTCCGGCGAGTCGCAGCCGTCGTCCTACTCTGCGGATGGCGCCGGGTTCAAGGGCCGGTCTGGCGAGTCGCAGCCGTCGTCCTACTCTACGGATGGTACCGGGTTCAAGGGTCACTCCGACGAGTCGCAGCGGTCGTCCTACTCTACGGATGCTGCTGGCTTCCATGCCCGCTCCGGGACTGCTGGGATCGAGTCGCAGCCGTCGTCCTACTCTATCGATGGCGCCGGGTTCAAGGGCCACTCCGACGAGTCGCGACCGTCGTCCTACTCTATGGATGCTGCTGGCTTCCATGCCCGCTCCGGGACTGCTGGGACCGAGTCGCAGCCGTCGTCCTACTCTACGGATGGTACCGGATTCAAGGGCCGGTCTGGCGAGTCGCAGCCGTCGTCCTACTCTACGGATGGTACCGGGTTCAAGGGCCGGTCTGGGGAGTCGCAGCCGTCGTCCTACTCTACGGATGGTGCTGGCTTCAAGGCCCGGTCCGGCGAGTCGCAGCCGTCGTCCTACTCTACGGATGGTGCCGGGTTCAAGGCCCGGTCCGGGGCTGCTGGGATCGAGTCGCAGCCGTCGTCCTACTCTACCGATGGCGCCGGGTTCAAGGGTCACTCCGACGAGTCGCAGTCGTCGTCCTACTCGAATGATGGTGCTGGCTTCCATGTCCGCTCCGGGATTGCTGGGACCGAGTCGCAGCCGTCGTCCTACTCTGCGGATGGCGCCGGGTTCAAGGGCCGGTCTGGCGAGACACAGCCGTCGTCCTACTCTACGGATGGTGCTGGCTTCAAGGCCTGGTCCGGCGAGTCGCAGCCGTCGTCCTACTCTACGGATGGTGCTGGCTTCCATCCCGCTCCGGGATTGCTGGGACCGAGTCGCAGCCGTCGTCCTACTCGAATGATGCTGCTGGCTTCCATGCCCGCTCCGGGACTGCTGGGACCGAGTCGCAGCGGTCGTCCTACTCTACGGATGGTACCGGATTCAAGGGCCGGTCTGGCGAGTCGCAGCCGTCGTCCTACTCGAATGATGCTGCTGGCTTCCATGCCCGCTCCGGGACTGCTGGGATCGAGTCGCAGCCGTCGTCCTACTCTACGGATGGTACCGGGTTCAAGGGTCGGTCTGGCGAGTCGCAGCCGTCGTCCTACTCTACGGATGGTACCGGGTTCAAGGGCCGGTCTGGGGAGTCGCAGCCGTCTTCATACTCTACGGATGGTGCCGGGTTCAAGGGTCACACCGGCGAGTCGCAGCGGTCGTCCTACTCGAATGATGCTGCTGGCTTCCATTCCCGCTCCGGGGCTGCTGGGACCGAGTCGCAGCCGTCGTCCTACTCTACGGATGGTGCCGGGTTCAAGGGCTACTCCGGCGAGTCGCAGCCGTCTTCATACTCTACCGATGGCGCCGGGTTCAAGGGCCGGTCCGGCGAGTCGCAGCCGTCGTCCTACTCTACGGATGGCGCCGGGTTCAAGGGCCGGTCCGACGAGTCGCGACCGTCGTCCTACTCTACGGATGCTGCTGGCTTCCATGCCCGCTCCGGGACTGCTGGGATCGAGTCGCAGCCGTCGTCCTACTCTACGGATGGTGCCGGGTTCAAGGGCCGGTCCGACGAGTCGCGACCGTCGTCCTACTCTACGGATGCTGCTGGCTTCCATGCCCGCTCCGGGACTGCTGGGATCGAGTCGCAGCCGTCGTCCTACTCTACGGATGGTACCGGGTTCAAGGGTCACTCCGACGAGTCGCAGCGGTCGTCCTACTCTACGGATGCTGCTGGCTTCCATCCCCGCTCCGGGATTGCTGGGACTGAGTCGCAGCCGTCGTCCTACTCTACGGATGGTGCCGGGTTCAAGGGCTACTCCGGCGAGTCGCAGCCGTCTTCATACTCTACCGATGGCGCCGGGTTCAAGGGCCGGTCCGGCGAGTCGCAGCCGTCGTCCTACTCTACGGATGGCGCCGGGTTCAAGGGTCGGTCTGGCGAGTCGCAGCCGTCGTCCTACTCTACGGATGGCGCTGGCTTCAAGGGTCACTCCGACGAGTCGCAGCGGTCGTCCTACTCTACGGATGCTGCTGGCTTCCATCCCCGCTCCGGGATTGCTGGGACCGAGTCGCAGCCGTCGTCCTACTCTACGGATGGTACCGGATTCAAGGGTCGGTCTGGCGAGTCGCAGCCGTCGTCCTACTCTACGGATGGCGCTGGCTTCAAGGGCCGGTCTGGCGAGTCGCGACCGTCGTCCTACTCTACGGACGGTGCCGGGTTCAAGGGTCACTCCGACGAGTCGCGACAGTCGTCCTACTCTACGGATGCTGCTGGCTTCCATCCCCGCTCCGGGGCTGCTGGGATCGAGTCGCAGCCGTCTTCATACTCTACGGATGGCGCCGGGTTCAAGGGCCACTCCGACGAGTCGCAGCGGTCGTCCTACTCTACGGATGCTGCTGGCTTCCATCCCCGCTCCGGGGCTGCTGGGACCGAGTCGCAGCCGTCGTCCTACTCTACGGATGGTACCGGGTTCAAGGGCCGGTCTGGCGAGACACAGCCGTCGTCCTACTCTACGGATGGTGCTGGCTTCAAGGCCCGGTCCGGCGAGTCGCAGCCGTCGTCCTACTCTATCGATGGCGCCGGGTTCAAGGGCCACTCCGACGAGTCGCAGCGGTCGTCCTACTCTACGGATGCTGCTGGCTTCCATCCCTGCTCCGGGGCTGCTGGGACCGAGTCGCAGCCGTCGTCCTACTCTACGGATGCTGCTGGCTTCCATCCCCGCTCCGGGGCTGCTGGGATCGAGTCGCAGCCGTCTTCATACTCTACGGATGGTGCCGGGTTCAA
>NW_013657665.1:189049-215958 GCF_000142905.1 Thecamonas trahens ATCC 50062 | reverse complement strand
GAGTCGCGACCGTCGTCCTACTCTACGGATGGTGCCGGGTTCAAGGGCTACTCCGGCGAGTCGCAGCCGTCGTCCTACTCTATCGATGGCGCCGGGTTCAAGGGCCACTCCGACGAGTCGCAGCGGTCGTCCTACTCTACGGATGCTGCTGGCTTCCATCCCTGCTCCGGGGCTGCTGGGACCGAGTCGCAGCCGTCGTCCTACTCTACGGATGCTGCTGGCTTCAAGGCCCGGTCCGACGAGTCACAGCCGTCGTCCTACTCTACGGATGGTACCGGATTCAAGGGTCACTCCGACGAGTCGCGACAGTCGTCCTACTCTACGGATGGTGCCGGGTTCAAGGGCCGTCCGGGGCTGCTGGGATCGAGTCGCAGCCGTCTTCATACTCTACGGATGGCGCTGGCTTCAAGGGCCGGTCTGGCGAGTCGCAGCCGTCGTCCTACTCTACGGACGGTGCCGGGTTCAAGGGCCACTCCGACGAGTCGCAGCGGTCGTCCTACTCTACGGATGCTGCTGGCTTCCATCCCCGCTCCGGGATTGCTGGGACCGAGTCGCAGCGGTCGTCCTACTCTACGGATGGTACCGGATTCAAGGGCCGGTCTGGCGAGTCGCAGCCGTCGTCCTACTCTACGGATGGTACCGGGTTCAAGGGTCACTCCGACGAGTCGCAGCGGTCGTCCTACTCTACGGATGGTGCTGGCTTCCATGCCCGCTCCGGGACTGCTGGGATCGAGTCGCAGCCGTCGTCCTACTCTACCGATGGTGCTGGGTTCAAGGGCCACTCCGACGAGTCGCAGCGGTCGTCCTACTCTACGGATGCTGCTGGCTTCAAGGGCCGGTCTGGCGAGTCGCGACCGTCGTCCTACTCTACGGATGGTGCCGGGTTCAAGGGCTACTCCGGCGAGTCGCAGCCGTCGTCCTACTCGAATGATGCTGCTGGCTTCCATTCCCGCTCCGGGGCTGCTGGGACCGAGTCGCAGCCGTCGTCCTACTCGAAGGACGCCGCCGGATTCAAGCCGCGCTCGTCGTCGACGCGCTCGTCATCCACGCGCTCGTCGTCGGAGCACGAGCCATCGCCGTCGTCCTACTCTAAGGACGCCGCTGGATTCAAGCCGCGCTCGTCATCCATGCGCTCGTCGTCGGAGCACGAGCCATCGCCGTCGTCCTACTCGAAGGACGCCGCCGGATTCAAGCCGCGCTCGTCATCCACGCGCTCGTCGTCGGAGCACGAGCCTTCGCCGTCGTCCTACTCGAAGGACGCCGCCGGATTCAAGCCGCGCTCGTCGTCGACGCGCTCGTCATCCACGCGCTCGTCGTCGGAGCACGAGCCATCGCCGTCGTCCTACTCTAAGGACGCCGCTGGATTCAAGCCGCGCTCGTCATCCATGCGCTCGTCGTCGGAGCACGAGCCATCGCCGTCGTCCTACTCGAAGGACGCCGCCGGATTCAAGCCGCGCTCGTCATCCACGCGCTCGTCGTCGGAGCACGAGCCATCGCCGTCGTCCTACTCTAAGGACGCCGCTGGATTCAAGCCGCGCTCGTCGTCGACGCGCTCGTCATCCACGCGCTCGTCGTCGGAGCACGAGCCATCGCCGTCGTCCTACTCTAAGGACGCCGCTGGATTCAAGCCGCGCTCGTCATCCATGCGCTCGTCGTCGGGGCACGAGCCATCGCCGTCGTCCTACTCTAAGGACGCCGCTGGATTCAAGCCGCGCTCGTCATCCATGCGCTCGTCGTCGGGGCACGAGCCATCGCCGTCGTCCTACTCGAAGGACGCCGCCGGATTCAAGCCGCGTTCGTCATCCACGCACTCGTCATCCACGCACTCGTCGTCGGAGCACGAGCCACCGCCGTCGTCCTACTCTAAGGACGCCGCCGGATTCAAGCCGCGCTCGTCATCCATGCGCTCGTCGTCGGGGCACGAGCCATCGCCGTCGTCCTACTCGAAGGACGCCGCCGGATTCAAGCCGCGCTCGTCGTCGACGCGCTCGTCATTGTCTCCGACGTCTGAACTCTCCTTTTACGCTGGCACGGACAGCGTTGCCTACCGTTCACGTCCTACTCGGATGTTGTCCCCTTCTTCTCCTACATCCGCGTCGTCCTCGTCGTCGAGTTTGTACTCAAGTTCGAGCTCGTACACCGAGTCAGAGGCCGACTCTCCGTTCGAGGCGTCGCACTACGGCTCGGATGTCATCGCGCGCAAGCCGCCACCGTCGTCTCCGCGAGGATTGACTGGTGATGATCACGACAGCTCGATGTCACTTTACACCACTGATGCGGTCGCTCTCCGCCGTCCGCAGCGACGCCTTTCTCCCGAGTCGACCGTATCAGACGAATCATCTTGCTACCAGCCTGAATCTGTGGCTTTCCGCCGCCGTGTACCGCATGCCGATGCAGAGCTCTCTGATGGCAACAACGGCGTTGATGGTGCTGCCCTTCCAGGCTCGACAGCTGACCTCGACTGTGTTGTCGCGAGCGAATCTGACGAAGAGTCTACGTTTGCTCCCCTGACACCGCCCCCCCGACGCCCGTCGCGTCTCCGCCGGCATCGCCACGAGCCCGCAAAGATTCCAGAGGCGTACCTCGAGGTTCCAGACGTGGTGTTTGTGAAGCCTGCCCCGGTAACCTCGTCCAGGCACTTGAAAGACCAGGAAGCCGGCCAGAGAAAGCCAGTGCATGCTCCGCCTTTGGCCGCCACCCACCCGCTTGCTCACGGGCCACTCCTTCATGCGCCGGCTTCGCCGCACTTGTACCCACCGGCTACGCTGCATCCGTCTCCTCATGCTCATGTGGCGCACGTACCGCCGATGGTGATGACTCCGAACCCAGCTTCACTCCCAACCCGCCCGCTGCGGCGAACCCGCCCTGGGCGGCGTCTGCCGCGGGACATCGTCGCAGTCGACGCTCCCGTCGACGCTGCGACAGAGCCTGTTGGCGTCCCTGCGGCGTTGCCGTCCCAATCCGAACTGGATCCTCTCATCGAGGCGGATGCCCCTCAGCGCACATCCCGTCGATTTGCCGATTTGCAGTCAGCCAACGTCACTCGCCGCCGCTCAGCGCGCCGCCGTGTGCCGCGCGACGAATTGGCCGCCAGTGACGCGGACGTCATCGAGGTGAGTGATTCGCTCACTGAGCCTGCCTGTGTCGCTGCTACTACCGAAACGCGCACCCATACTGAAGCTGTTGGTGCTGTAACCGTGCCTACGACGCGACTCCGCCGTCCGCGCGATGTCCCGGTCGTGGACGACGCCACAGACGTCGTCGGCGCTGTTGCCGACGAGGCAAGCATTTTGGGCGTCCATCAGGACGCGGCCGTAGTTGTGCCCCATGCCCATGCCCCAGTGGCTCGTTTTGCTTCCGCTTTTGTACCGGCGACGCAGCCGCGCCGCCGCCCGCGCGACGAACCGACTCATGACTTTGAAGAGACGCTTTCTGTGGCCTCGTCGCAGTCGGGCATCTTTGCCGCCAGCTCCCCGCTGCACGCCACCCTGCGTCGGCGGCCAGTCGACGAGCCGACAGGCCAGCATGAGACCTCGTTTTCGGTCTCTGTCGCGGCTGGCAGCGCCAAGGTCGTAGTGGGTGATGTCGCGTCGTCACAGACTGTGTCGGCCAGACGCCGGCGCCGGCCGCGCATCGACCAGTTTTCATCGCCAGCCGACGATGTTATCTCGCTCTCGTCATCCATGACGATTACGTTTACCGAATGAATGTGCACAGAGCAGCTACTCGTTGTGGGCAAAAGGGCCCGTGACATAGGCAACAGCGCTGGCCAGGTCGTCATCTTCGTACACATAGTCGGTCTCATCGTCGGCGGCAAGTGATGACGACGCGTCGGTCTCCTCCTGCTCGACAGGCAGCGAGGCACCGGGCGGTGCGGTTGCCAGAAACTCCGAGACGGCAGCAGAGTCAAAGAAGGCCTCGATCTGAGCACAGAGATAGAGGTAGACGAAGCGATACTGGTCAGCGTTCTGGACCATAAACGGTCTGTGCTGCCGCATGCGGCGGACAGTGCCCATGACGTCAAAGAGGAAGGCCATCTTGGACGAGCCTGAGATAAGGTAGTTGCGCATGTGCTGCAGGATGTTGTGGCAGGCAACAAAAACGCCTGTGCGCCCCACGCCAGCCGAGCAGTGGACAATAAGAGGCGCAGGTTTGAGCGCCGCAAGCTTCGAGTCGATGACGTTGCAGAACCGAGCAAACGGCTCCGGGTCAGGGATGCCCTGGTCGGGCCAGGCGGTGTAATGGGCCTGGAGGACCGGCTTGACCACGCCCGACTCGATGTGCGTCATGCGCAGTCGGCGGAGGGTGTAGTCTTGGGAGGCTTCTTGCGAGAGGAGCTCAACCACAAACGGGCCGACGTCGACGGCATACAGCGCCGCCTCTTCGTCGTTGTCGCGGGCGGGGAGGGCGAGCGAGCCCGAGCGGTCGTTGGAGGATGACGGCCAGTACCGATGGCACTTTTCGATGCCGCGCTCGATGAGATTGGTGAGCATGACAATCATGGCTGAGTCTTGCTGCCATACCATCTTCCAAAAGTCGAGCACGGTGTTGGGCAGTGGGCCCTGCGCCGCCACGTACGTCAGCTCGGTCCACAGCTCGACATAGTTGGCATTGATGTACGCCTCAGCTTGCATGGCCTCCAGCTCGGCCAGCGAGGTTTGCGGAAAGTCCGAACCTGGTGGCGGAGTCATCGCCATGTGCGCCGGCGAGGGAATGGGAAGGCCGGGCAGTCCGAGCTTGACGTTGGTCATTTCCACTGGAATGATGTCCAGATATCTATTCTTGAACAGAATGGGCTTGGTTAGCTTGACCAGAGGCCGCTTCTCCTTCCGCTCCAGCTTGGCCAAGTGTTCGTACTCCTTGATAAATCCGATGCCACTCCCATGTGCCGTCATGTGCTTCTTGTACTTGGCAAACTGTGCGCGGACAAAGTGCAGCCGCTGCCAGAGCAGTGCCTCTGAGCCAGCAGCCTCCACCAGTCCCGCCAGTTCCAGCACTCCGTCATCAGTCCCTATCCCTCACATCCAAGCATAAGTACATACATGAGAGTATACGGTGAGTTGTAGTTGTAGTCCCCCCCCCCCCAACTACAACTACAACTACAACTACAACTACAACTACAACTCACCGTATACTCTCATGTATGTACTTATGCTTGGATGTGAGGGATAGGGACTGATGACGGAGTGCTGGAACTGGCGGGACTGGTGGAGGCTGCTGGCTCAGAGGCACTGCTCTGGCAGCGGCTGCACTTTGTCCGCGCACAGTTTGCCAAGTACAAGAAGCACATGACGGCACATGGGAGTGGCATCGGATTTATCAAGGAGTACGAACACTTGGCCAAGCTGGAGCGGAAGGAGAAGCGGCCTCTGGTCAAGCTAACCAAGCCCATTCTGTTCAAGAATAGATATCTGGACATCATTCCAGTGGAAATGACCAACGTCAAGCTCGGACTGCCCGGCCTTCCCATTCCCTCGCCGGCGCACATGGCGATGACTCCGCCACCAGGTTCGGACTTTCCGCAAACCTCGCTGGCCGAGCTGGAGGCCATGCAAGCTGAGGCGTACATCAATGCCAACTATGTCGAGGGGGGTACGTACGCTCGGATGAGCTCATGGTGGTGGAGATGTGGAGTGGCCTGGCCACAGAGTTGGGTGCTGGACTTTGCTCCCTCCTCCTCCTCCTTCTCTTGGTGGTTGTCTCGTGGTCTCGTCGGTCTCGTGGTTTCGCTGGAGTGTGCCTCCTCTCCCCCCCCCCCCCTCCCTCCCCACGTGTGATCACGAGGGCAAGGAGGCGGCAAGATGGGCCATGACAGGAAAGAGTGAATCATGGTTAGCCATTGGTTCGATTGCTTCAAAGGGGTTTGATCTACGTTGTCTGGCCCTTGCATGGTGGGGTGATGGCTAAGGGCGGTGGGGGAAGGCCGGTCCAAGACTGTGTTCACTCACTTACGGTACCAGGCAGAAAGACCCTGGGAGCGGGCAACCTTCTTCTGGAGGACAAGAAGGCCGTACATGAGGCCCTCTGCGGTAGGCGGGCAGCCCGGGACGTAGACGTCGACGGGAACGATGCGGTCGCAGCCGCGGACGACGGCGTACGAGTAGTGGTAGTAGCCACCACCGTTGGCGCACGAGCCCATGGAGACGACCCACCGCGGCTCGGGCATCTGGTCGTAAACCTTGCGCAGCGCCGGTGCCATCTTGTTGGTGAGCGTGCCGGCAACGATCATGCAGTCGGACTGACGAGGCGAGGGGCGGAAGATGATCCCGAACCGATCGACGTCATACCGTGCGGCGGCGCACTGCATCATCTCCACAGCGCAGCAGGCAAGACCGAAAGTCATGGGCCAGATCGAGCCCTTCCGAGCCCAGTTGACGAGATCGTCAAGCTTGGCCACCACGTACTCGCCCTTGTTGGACGGCGGTGTGCCAGCGACGAGGGCCGACGACGACGGGCCAGCCACGGCGCCCTGCGTGCCAGCACCGGCCACAGGGGCAGACTCAGCAGCAGCAGGCTCTGACCACAAAACGCATTCTCCTTGTGAGTCTCTCCATCATAGCACAAAGCAGGAAGAAGGGGTGTGCGGAGGGCGGGGGAAGGGAAGGGGGGAAGGGGGGGGGGGGAGGGGGAGGGGGAGGCGGCGGTGTGTGGAGAGCAAAAATTTGGACGTCAGCCAAAGGGCAGCGGCCGGGGGGGGGGGGGGGGCGAGGGGGGGGCGAGGGGGGAGGGACGATACAGGGGGGGGGGAAGAGGGGGGTGGACGGGAAGGAGGGTGAAGGGGCAGGGGGGGCGAACGAGAAGGGTATGGCGTACCGGAAGAGTCTGTGGAAGTGTGGAGGGATGCAGAGGGAAGGCGGAGGAGGGCCGAGCAGCCCGCAGGGGTCAGCGTCGGCACGGCGGTGGCTGTGTACCGAGGGGGAGGAGCGGGTGTGAGTGGGAGGGCATCCAGGGAAGGGGTGGAAGGGGGGGGGGGGGGGGGGAGGGGAGGGAGGGAGGGAGGGGGACGTTGGGGAGGGGAGGGGGGAGGGCGGGAAGGGAAGGGAAGGGAAGGGAGGCATACCCAATCGTGCGAGCGTGGACGACAGCCGCAGCATGGTGACCTTGACGAGAGAGAGGGGCGGCTAGCTGTGAGAGTGACAACTGTACGACCGCAAGTCGTCGTGGTTTCGGCCTTTTCGTCGCTCGACTCGGTTCGCTCTGATGGGAGAAGCGAGGGCGTGGGGGGGGGGGGGGGGATAAGAGGTATAGCCCACGTATGCTAGCTCTGTGCACATGCAGTTGTGGATCTCGGTTTGTGATGGTTATGGGTACCTATGATGGTGGCATAGCAATTGCATTGTGTAGGGTAGGGGTGCTTGACTCAGAGGCGCACTACAACACCTTCCGGCCAATAAACTCCATCGTCGAGCATATCCATGCCCCCATACACCATTCAGCCCGTACATATGCCAACCACTAGATATGATAGTCATCGACAGCACGTACGCAGCCCACAAGCCCAATGACGATGCTGTTCGGGTGCGGGTGACAGCCATACGCGCGCATCCATGGCATTTGACCATTTGGCGCCAAACCAGACACTCCCCCTCTCGCACACGCCATCAAGACACCGCTTGCACGCACCTTGGCCATTCCCTGGGCGCACACCTCTCTCCACACGCCACTCATACACATACACTATGGCTGCCGAAGTTGTGGCGGCAATTGGCGGGGGAGTGACGGGCGCGGGTGCGAGCCTTGAGGCTCTGGCCGCACGGACGGAAGAGGTCAAGGCCAAGGTCTACGCTACGGTCAATGCACACTACGCCGAGTTTGTGACGACGCTCAACTACACCGCTGATCTCTCGGCTGATGTGGCTGAGCTTGCTGCTGTTGTGGCCGATTTGCAGCGAGTGGTAGGTGCAGAGACTGGCGCGCCCGGGCCCGACGACGGCGCCGCCGCCCTCGCTGCAGCTCACGGTGCAGCCCGCGGCGCGTCGGACGAAGTCGCTGCTGCTGCTGCCATGGTCGACGTCCTCGAGACGCTAGCCGCCGCTCATGCTCTCCTCGAAAGCCTTGACTCAGCCCTCGCCGCCGGCAACTACGCCGACGCCGCCGAGGCCTCTGCCGCGCTCGGTGTGCTCATGGACCGGGTCCGCCTCGAGTCGGGCGTCCTCGTCGACGCGCGCATCTTTGCCATCCTCGAGGCCCACTACCTCCGGCTGGCGGTCAAGCTCGAGGCACGTGTTGCCGAGCTCTTTAAGCGCGGCGTCCGCTTCGACGACCCACAGGCGCTGAGCGCCGGCAAGACGCCGTCGTTGCACGCAGTCACCCTCACCCGCCGGCTGGCGCCCATCGCCTCGGCCTCGGGCTCGGACGCGCCGGTTGCACTCTCAGCCGTTCTCGACGCTCTCGCCACTCTCGACGCATTTGACGACAAGCTCGAGTGGGTGGCAAACAAGCTGTTTGAGACCATTCTCGATCCGCTGCTGGCAAACCCGACAACGTTTACGGTCACGGCCAAGATCAGCGGCGTGATGGCCAACCTTCGCGGCATGCTAGAGCCGGCCGCTGTCGATGCTGATGGTGATGCCGACGCTGATGCCGACGCCGCGCCAACCTCGGCGCTCGACACAGTCACCGCCCTCATTGCCGCCCTCAAGGAAGCCATCGACTTTATCTCGCAGGCGCTCTTCGGCAACAACCTCGGGTACATGGCGCGGATGGGCAAGTTTGTCTGGCCGCGGCTAGTCCAGGGCATCATTGCCTCTGTCCTTGCGCCGGCAGTCCCTTCATCGACGGAGGAGCTCACGGTCTTTGACGACGTGGCGGTCGCTGTCGAAGCCTTTGAGCTCTTTGTCCTCAACAAGGGTCTGGTGGCGAGTGCCACGTCGGAACTTCGCGACTACGTCCGCAACATCGACACACACTTTGCCGCCAACAAGCGCCGCGAGCTGGTGGTCATGGCGCGGGAGCTGCTGCTCTCGCTGGACCGCAACACCGTGGTGGTGGCGTTTGAGGAGGAGCGCTCGCCATTCCACGCCCAGGTCAAGGGTGCGGCGCCAGCTGCGTCCAAGAAGGGCGGCAAGGGCGGAAAGGGCGGTGCAGGTGTCGGTGGCTCAGGCCTGATCGTCATGCCCTCGTGCCACGTCTCGTGCTCGACTCAGACGCTGGTGGCCATGGCGTGGCAAACTCTCGACGAGGCTGTGGGCGCGTCGCCAACAACGGCACGGCAGCTTGCGGCTGGCGCGCGCGACCTCTTCGACCTCTTTCGCGCACTCATGCCCACCTACCACGCGTCGCGCCTGGAAAACGACGAGACCTTTGCCGCCCTCTTCCACAACGACTGCATGTACCTCGCGCACCACTGTCTCCTGCTCTCGTTCGAGTTTGCGCCCAAGCTCGCAGAGGCCACGGGCTCGCACGTCTCCACCTTTGTCGACCTTGTCCCGCTCTTCCGCTCGCTCGGCGAGTCGGTCTACGCCGCAGCCGTCATGCGCGCGCGCAAGCGCGTGGCCGCGGCGCTCGGGCAGGTCGACGGATTCGGTGGCACCCACCTCGACGATAAGTTTGACGCTGTTGAAGGCGCACTCCAGTCGGTCGTCCACGTCCTGCAGGACGCCGCCACCATCTGGGCCGTCTTCCCGCGCCAGCTCTACCTCCACACTGTCGGTGTCCTTGTTGAAGCCGTCCTCTCCAAGGTCACCTCAGGCGTTCTCACTCTCCGCGACATTGCCGCTGCTGAGTCGTACCAGCTTGTTGCCCTCATGGCCTCGCTCGCCGCCCCGCTCCCGCATCTGTTTGTCCACGGCGGCGAGGCGGCGCCGGCCGCAAAGTACGTCCCGGCCCTCACACGGTTCTCAGCTCTGCAGACCTTCCTGGGCATGGACCTTGACGCCATCACCCTCGATGCCATGCCCGGCTTCTCGCGCCATGAAGTTCAGCACCTCATCCGCGCCCTGTTCTCGGATACCCCGCGTCGCACTGCCAAGCTCCAGCAGCTTGCGCAGGCATGATCTCGCCTCGGCTCACCTTGCTAAATGATGTAACCTCTGTCGCCTGCGCTTGAGCTACCAAAGAGCTTTATTGTCGCGGTCACCGTCTCGCCCAAAAACCACACCAGGCCGCTTGCGCTCGTCAGCGTGCTGCAAGCAGCCTGTTCGTTGTCTTCCGCATAGTCTGCGCACGAGTCAAACCGACTCGGCCGACTCGATCGAGTCTGGCAACTCGAGGTCGATGACAAACGCTGCCGGCGACTCGGGGCCCGACTCGGACACGCGCGCGCGCCCGTCGCTGTTGATCAGCAGCGGCGCGGTCGCCAGTTCGCTTCCGCTCCTGTCGGAGCCTGGACCGGCAAGCCCCGCCGCGGCCTCATTCGACCGTCGCACCGCAACCTCCGACCACAGCTGCCAGTCCTGCCGGAGAACGAGCGAGGCAAAGAACGACGAAGTGATGAGGAGACCAATGGTCATCCCGAGCCACAAGCCCTCGATACCAAGGCCGACCTTGAACGTCAGGAGTGCGCCAAGCGGGAGGCCGACCACAATGTAGCCCAGAAAGTTGGCCAGCGCGCCGATGGCTTGCCGCCCGGTCCCCCGGATGACACCCGAACACACAGCCTGCGTCCCGTCGCAGAGCTGGAAAAATCCGACAACCACGAGCGAGCGTGCCACTAGCTGGACCACATGCTCGTTGCGGGTGTAAGCCCGCGCAAGCTGGTACCTCAGCCCAATGAGCAGCGAGCCGACGGTTACCGCAGTCGCAAGCACACACACCATCGCCGCGTACGCCGCGCGCTTGGCATGCCCAGGCTGCGCCGCGCCCAGAAAGTTGCCCACTAGCGTCGAGACCGCTACCGACTGACCAAGCGGAACCATGAACGCAAGCGAGGCGATGTTGAGGACCACGACCTGAGCCGCAAGATCCGCCGTCGACAGCCGCCCGGCCTCGAGCGCAAGCACCTCAAACGCCCACCACTCGAGGCAGAGCATGGCAAGGCCCGGGACGCCGAGCCGGAGAAAAGGCGCCCAGTCGCGGAAGGCCTCGCTCGACCAACCGGTCCAGATCGCCGCAACATGACCCGAGCCCGCGAGGTATCCACCCAGCGCCACAAGCGTCACCACGCTTGTCACCGAAATAATGATCGGCACCGCAATGTACGGCATCTTGAGCACATGGATGGCCACAACCTGCGCGCTCACATTGAGCACGTTAACGCAGAGCATGATGACCATCTGCGGGCGGACAATCTGCAGGGCAAAGCAGACCTTCTTGAGCACCTCTACCAGCAGCAGCGCCGGTAGCGATGGAATGAGATACCGGATGTATCGCCCAGCAACAGCAGCCTGCGGCGCGCCTTGGCCCAGTGCCAGGAGAATTCGCTCCGCGTGGATCCAGAGTCCCAAGATGACGACAGCAGCAAAGGCCATGAGGACGAGTGCGCCGCGCTGGGCGAGGACGCCGACGAGGGCGAGCTTCCTCGCCCCAACAGCCTGCGAACAGAGAGTATCAAGAGCAGTAGCGAGACCAAAGCCAAGCGACATACCAGTCACATTGACAAACATGGTGCCCAATGCAGCGCCGGCAAGCACCTCGGTCGAGTCCAGATGGCCCAGCACAGCCAGTGCCGTCACCGGAATCATCATCTCCAGCAGGTAGGCAAGGACGACCGGCCACGCGAGTGCCACCATCCGCGGAAGCATAGCCCATGCACGAGGTGGTGGAGGGGTCGTCGGAATGAGGTCTGGGCTTTCTGTCTCTGCCGCCCTTGTACGTGGGGGGCTGTCAGACATGGCAGCGGGGCGAGAGGGGGACAAAGGGGGAGCGAGAGAGTTGGTCTGGCCCGACAGCCGGTGGGCCGTCACGCCTCCACGCCATTTCGAAGTCACGCCATCACGCCTTCGGTGTAGGACTGCAGACACATCAGTAAGTATTAATCTACAAACCGCAGCATTAGCCACAGTCTCGGCCTGCCAAGAGAAGCTCCCCGAATCAGCTGGGCGCAGTCACATAGCGGACGGATCGTCGTTGCTGCCTGACCGTGGGAGTGAGCCCCGGCGCGATGACGTCGAGTACGACGACGAAAACGAGGAGGATGAAGAAGATGCCGTTGTTGACGACGATTGCATGTCGACTGCGCTTGATGATACATGGCCAAACGAGCGGGTCGTCGCCACTGCGGCGACGTAGACCGAGTCGGGGGTGGTGGCATACTCTCGCTGCTCCGACGACGAGTCAAAGAGCGAAAAGGACGACGACGAGTTTGTCGCCTGGTGGGTGCGGATGACCGGCGTCAGTTGCTCGACGGCGGGCGAGGTGTTGATGAGTTGCAGCTCTGCAGGCGAAGGGTTAAAGGCGTCGACCCGGACAACAAGGTCGACCGAAAGTGCCCGCGATGAATTGAGCGAAGAACCGCTTCTCTCCGAGCCGCGCTCAACAACAGAGTTTGACGACTTGAGCGGGTCAAGCGTCGTCACTGTGGCGGCAAGGATGTCCGATGCACCATCGTCGTCGTCAAGAATGCCCACCGCGAGCTTCAGCAGCTCGCTGTGCGCCTCGGACGATGTGTTGAGAAACATGGCCGACGCGTCGCGCTTGCCGGAAGTCTCCAGTCCGCCCGGGTGACGGTCCTTAAAGGTAGCCATGTCGATGACAAAGCCGTCGACAACAATCCAATCCTGGCGAGCCGCAACCATTGAGGCGGAAATAATCGGAAGCGATGGAGCTGCGGAGCACTCTGGTCTGGGATCCTCCTTGGGCTTGGCGGGCGCCGGCGGCAAGTCCTGCTCGGCAACGGCGGCAACGAGCGCATCCGCCGACGGCACCGAGTTGTCAAACGACATCAGCGGCTCAGAGTCTGGGATGAGGCTGACCCGGTCAGAGGCAACGCCCGAACGTGCCAGCCACAGACCGCACTCCATGTTGAACCGCCGCGAGCCCGAGACAAGGACCAGCGTATTGCTCGAGAGCGGGAGCTCGATGACCCGCGCGAGCATGTCCTCGTCAAACTTGCCCACCACTACCCGAGGCATCGGCATGGCCAGCCGCTCAGCAACACGCACCACAACCAGACGGCCGGGCACCTGCGCTGCAAGCATTCGCAGCTCGCGCTGGAGCAAAAAGTCGGCTTCAGTCTTGACCACATGCACCAGCCGGATCACCACGTTGGACGACGTCGCCATCAGCGACCGCTCGATGAGCTGCACAAAGGTGGTGATGCCCGTGCCCTGTGCGAGAAGCACCACTGACGAGCACTTCAAGTTGACCTGCTCACTCTGCGCCAGATCCGACTGCGAGACCCGTGCCGAGGTGACTAGCGACGCAATGCCGTCATTGGCGCTGAACGCCACCCGCGATGGGAGCGGGCCGTAGACGCTGACCTCGTCCGCCACCTGCAAATTGCTGAGGAAGCGGCCGATCTCGGTGTTGGGGAAGATCCGCATGAGAAAGGTCATATGGTTTGGCCCGGACGAGATCGGCGTCGCCGTCCGGATCAGCTCGCGCCCGCCGTCAATGTTCACATGCACGGTAACAAACCATGTCGAGGGAACAGTCAAGTCGTTTTCGCTCAGAACCGCCCGTCGCCGTGAGCCGCGCGAGTTGCGCGAGACGCTCGAGCCGCCAGAGTCAAGCGACGAATCGCCCGATCCCAACATCGACGACGACCGGCTCACCTCGAACCAAACCACATCCGAGTTGTACTGCTTGACCCTGGTAACAAACAACTTCCGCCGACGGCCTTCCGGCCTGAATCCTCCGGTCTCCGGCCACACATTGCGAGCTATTACCGGCAAAAATAAGGTCATCGACATTGCTCATGTGAGTGTTTCGGCCAGTTGGTGTGACGTAGTCAAACTCGTATGGCAGCTACTGATACAGTCAACGGCCTCAAATATCTCGCCGCAGGGTGCGGGAAAATGGCCGCACGCCTGACCACAGCCTTGCCAACGAGCCGGGTTGTAACGCCGCCACCTCCGCCGCCACACGCCATTCTACCACATAACACGGCAAGGATGACAAGACATGCTTGCTGGCTGGAAACCAATGCGTGTAGGTGTATGTTGGGGAACAATCTTGGCCCACACTAGCCGTAGCTGCTACACCACCGACTCCACCACCGCCGAAAGACAGAAGGCTGACGTTGGTCAACGTGGGGCGGGCTGCGGAAGACGGATTCAAACAAGCCCCATGACAGGCATTGACCTCCAAGACCAACGTACATGTTACAGGGAGAAAGGTTGAGCCTCGCTCCCGTGAGAAGACCACGCTGGCTGTCAAAGGCCCCACACTCGACCGCTTTCGCGTCGAGGCACAGGATCCCATGGTGGTGGTGCGGGGAGGAGGGGAGTGTGGCTTATCAATGAAGGTCTAACATTTCCCGCAAAATGGTCATAAACCGCTGTCAACATAGCCGAATCGGCTCGATCACGTGACCAGATGGACCTGGAGGTGCGTACGTGTCACGGTCCGGTCCGCCCGGGTCAGGAACCCGCCTCAACTTGTGTGTACCCGGCTTGCAGCAGACGTGGGGGCTTTATGGCGGAGTGCGATTGCCATGGCCTGTGCCTGACGCGGACATTCTCCTGGCAGCTCCGACGTGTGTTCGCGGCTTGCTGGCTACTTGCCACTCAAGCCGACAGGCAAACGAACGCGAGTGGCACAGAACAGCCTACTCGCGCGAGGTCGACGACGACACGGAAGATCTTCTCGCGGCCGAGAGCGAGGGGCGCCGAGGGGCACTGCCATCGTCATCGGACGAGGGCGGCGTCGGCGGGGAAGAAAAGGTGATGGCGACCGTGGCCCGTTCGAGGGCCTCGGGCGCAAACGCGGCGTGCGCCTCTGTGAGGAGCGAGAGGACGTAGTTGAGGACAGTGACGAGGTGGATCGACGACGTGGTGCCAACTGGGAAGATCGACGCGTTGACGAGATCGCGGAGAAATTTGATACGGTTACGGAGCGAGTCGACGGCGGTCGGCGAGTCGCGCGGCGCGACCGAGAGCTCAGCCACCAGCCAGGTCTTGAGCTCGGTGAGGAGCAAGTTTGTCGGGTCGTCGGGATAACCGGCGCCGGCGATGCGGGCGTGACGCTCGACCTGGTACGAGCAGACGTGCGCGAGTGCCTCCTGGCCAGCGGACGGAGGAAGCCGTCGCCGAGCTTGTGCTGCCACGAACGAAGGTGAAAGGTGCGCGGCTTGGGCGGCGACGCCGTCGCCGACGATGCATAGTCCGGACCGGTCACCTCGAGCAGCTCCGGAAGCGTCGGCGCAATGTACCGCTTGTAGTACTCGTGTATCGTCCGCATCTGCTCCGACTCGAGCGCCGAGTACACCCCGGGCCGCGAGCGGCGGTTGTGTGTGAGGTGGTGGGTCGCCGACGACACAACCTCGAACGCCTTGACCGTTGCGTTCCACACGTAGCCTCCGATCGACGACGCCAGATTCGCCGGCTGCCACACCTCGGCTTCGCGCTTGGCTTCGTCCAGCTCGCGGACCTTGGCCTCGAGTGCCGCGTTGGCTGCCACCAACGCCTGCGCCTCGCCGCCACTGCCGGGTCCTGCCACCCCGCTGCCGCTGCTGGCCCCGACGCCGTCGGCAGCCGCCCGCGCCTCGATTGCGCGGATCTCGCGAGTCAGCCCTTCTAGCTTGGCCTCGTACGACGCCTGTGCCTGCTCCAGCTGCAACATGTACAGCTGCGCAATCTCCTGGCCCTCGATCGCGTTGGCGAGGTCCAGCACCCGCTTGGCGAGCGCAACCTTGGGCGACGCAGCCTCACCACCGTTCTCGGCAGACAAAAAGTCGCCCGAGCTCGAACTTGATGACAAGGTCGACGCCGACGAGCCGCGTCGGTCCTTTGAGATGCGCGCCAGGACCTCGGGTGCGACCTTGGCTTCGAGCACCGCCACAGCGTCAAGCAAATACGCCTCAACAGCGTCCCACGACTTGCGCGACATGTCCAGCTACTCTCTCTCTCTCTCTCTGCCTCTTGCCTGCTTCGCCTTGACTGCCTTGCTCGCTTCCACGATCACCAACCGTGTCCGACTCAAACGCTGTCCGTTTGGCGCGTTCGGAAGAACACCAACACGTGGCGGGGGTGACGGGGGTGGTGACGACAAGGGGGTACGAGAGGACTTTGAGAAGACTTTGAATGGTACGAAGGAGTGAGAGGAAGGTTGGATGGTGGGTAGTGGCAAGCGGTGGGGGATGGGAAAGGCCTTGGTCACGTCGAGTGTGCCCCGAGTAAGGTTGGTGAGGAAGGCTACAAAGTGCCTGCTTCGCCTCTCCCCCCCCCTCGTTTCCTCCCTCACCTCCTCCTTTTTGCCTGACAAAATTCGCCTCGCAAGCCGTTGGTTTCTACCCAATCCTCATCACCACGAACATGGATTTGATCAGCTCCTTGCTGCCTTTCTGCTATGCTGCTTCCTACCTGTTCACCACTGGTCATTGATTATTTCCCCAACACGCACCCCCCCCCCCTTCCTACACACACACACACACGGCTACACTCCTCGCCATCCATCCTTCACACACTCTCACTTTGCCCCTGATGGCAATGGCTACCTCTTATTATGATGCCGCCGTGCCAGAGGTGCAGTTCCCGCTGGACTCGAAGCACAAGTTCTCACCGGAGCCGTCGGCCTTCACCGTCGCTTTCTCGCCCTCGCCGTCACCCGGCGCGCACACGGCCGCGGCTTCGGCCTCGCCTGCCGCCGCACACACACCGTCTGTCGCTGCACGCGCCCCTTCCGCCGCACACACCTCGGTCTACTACGCCATTGACGACGCAAGCTCGACGTACTCGTCGCTGTACGACGAGGACGTGCCCGACGACTCGCTCGTTTTTGGCGCCAATCAGTCATTGGCTTTTGGCGCCAACTCGCCGCTGTTCAAGTCGGGGCCGCGTACGAGTCTGCCGCCTGGGAGCTCGGTCAGTCTGAGGCCGACTACGCCGCAGCTACCCTTGCTGCCGCCAACGACGAGGCTGCGACTGAGGCCGAGGCCGACTACGCCGCCCTCGCCCTCCCGGCCTGGGTCCCGTCGTTTGCCTTTGCTGCCGCTGACGACACCATCATTGCGCTCGACCTCTACTCCCGCGCGGCAACCTCGCCGCTCCTGCTCATGACCGCGGCGCTCGACGGGACGCTCGCCATGTGGGATGTTTCAAGCCGCGGCGCACCGCGCCTCCGTGCCGAGTTTGGCCCGCTCGACGGCCTCTCAGCCGCCACCCTCGTCGGCGATGACAACGCCATTCTCACCGGCTACGCCGCTGGCGGCGCGCTCTCGCTCTTCGACATGGAGATTGGGAGCCTGGTTGCGACGTACGAGCTTTCGCGCGCAGTGGTGGACGCCGTCGGCGCCGATGCGCCAATGGCCACCTACGCGCTCGCCACCTCGCATGTCGGCTTTGCCTCGGCCGGCACTGTTGGTGGCGGGCTGGTTTGGGACTGGCGGGAGGCCAATCCGGTCGCCGCCATCGCGCCCGAAGCTGACGGCCTCGCCGGCGCAGAGCCCGCGTGGGACCTCGTCCGGGCCATCGACCTCTCGCCTGACGGCCGCACCCTTGCCCTTGGCGGCTACCGCGGCGTCCACGTCTACGACCTCCGCATGCCGCACCTGCCGCTCTTCGAAGCCGCCGCTGCCCACGCCGACTATGTCGACTGCGTTTCACTCGACACCGCAGGCGGGTATGTTGTCTCGTCTGGCCGCGACGCCCTTGTCCACGTCTGGTCCCTCCTCGGCGACGAGGTCGACGAGGCCGAACGTGTCGATACCGACGACGCGGCCTCGCCCGTCATCCCGCGTACCATTGCCGACGCTGTACTCCCGGTCGTCGACGGTGCCCTCGCATCGACCAACTTTGCACTCGACTCGGAGCTTGGTCTCTGCGTTGTGCCGTCGGCCAACGGCTCACTCCTCATGTACGATCTCGACGACCCGGACGCCGCCCTCCGCATGAGCATGGCGCCGCGCGACAGCGACGACTTTGCCGCCTCTTTCCTCCGCCTCGCTCTCAACACCTCGCCCGACCGCGCCCGCGCCCATGTCCAGGCCGCAACCTCGGATGCCGACGGCAACGTTTACCTCTGGCATTCTCTCGAGTAGCGCCGGCCCGCGCCCGAGCTCACTCGCTCTTGGACGGGCCGGCCGCGCTTGCCTCCATCGTCTCCTTGAGCGCCCGCAGCAGCGCGCTGTGGTCCGCAAACGAGCCCGCAGACAGAATGTACGTTGTCTGCGTCAGGTTGTTGGCAATCGCCACGAGATGCTTCGCCTTGCCGCGTGGCGGGAGCTCAGACACCCGCGACGTCGCCACCGCACACGCCTCGTCGCACACCAGCTCGCCGTCCTTCTTTCGCTTTGACAGGCATACAAAAATGGCGTCGGTAAAGACAACCACGGCACCGTCGGAAAACTTGGCCCCGTCGTTCACGGCGATCTTGACGTCCACGTCCACTACAAACAGCGATGCGTCCGTCAACAAGTTGTCCAGTGGATTGGCAAAGGTCAGTGCAGACCGGATCTGCGTCGCCCGTGTTCCCGATGCTTCGTTCCGCTGAACCTCGGCAGACACGTACTGCAGCCGGTCACACAGCGCCCGCAGCCGCGCCGCAGTACCGCTCGTCTTGGCCAGCCCCAGCACGTCACGCAGCAGCAGCGGATACTCGCGGATCCGCCGCGGCGGGAATCGGCTCAACTCGGAAAACTCCATCCCCCGACAGAGCTCGTGTGTGTGTGCGTCCATCATAAAGCCCTTGAAAATCATCGAGTCCTCCTCTAGCTCGGCCAGCATTGCTCTAGCGGAATGTGGTCGATGCAGTACTTGGAATACAGCACAATGAGAGATTGCGGGCCGCTCGCCGAAGCGTACTCCTCCCATAGCCCCAGCGCCGCCTTGACGTATGCCTCCTGCTGCTCGCGGTCGCTGGAAATCTCAGCTCCGGCGTCGGTAGGAAGCCCAGCATCGGCCGCTGCAGCCTCCAGCGCCGCCACAAGCTTGGACGACTTGTTCGCAATCACATCCACGCACGAGAGCATGATCTGAAACTGCTCCGGGGTGACAATGGGAAACGGCGTCGCCTTCAGTGGCTTGAACCACACCTCAATCATCGCGTTGAGATTTCCGATGTACGCTGCCTCGGAGCTCGTGAGAGAGATCAGTCTCCGCACCACGGCCTCCAGCTCGGCATTCGCGAGCTCTTCCTCGCCGGAAGCCGCTTCGCCACTCGCAACTCCGTCACCGTCGTTCGAAGAGTCCCCGGTAGTCGCACCTTGCGTCCGCGGCGAAGCCGCAGGAGAGCATACGCTCTCGCCCGCCGGCGAGCTCGGCGCTTGTGGAGACACGCCGCTGCTGCTAGCCTCGACCGGGAGCGCCGAAAGCGATCGCGATGCGCCCGGCAAACTGCCCAGTGTACCTGCACCCAGTCCGCCTGTTCCTCTCGGTGAGCGGTCAAAGGCCGAGTTGCGAGAGACCCGCGCAATGGCCGCGACCCACGCGTCGCGCACAATGTCGGTCGACGCCGCAAATGTGTGCTGCTCCGACGTGGTGGCGAGCGTAAAGACCGAGTCGCGCGAGAACTTGCCTTGCACCTCGGGCTTGACAAAAACTCTGCGGCGTCGACCACGCTCCGCGCCTTGGACGCGCCCTCCTTGTCAAACACCTGGAGCAGCGAAGCCTTGAGCCGCACAAACCGCTTTTTCCACGTCTTGATGCCTGTCGAGTGCTGGAACAGCACGCCCTCAATCGGCCGCTCACCAAATACCACCTCAATTGGGTCGATGTCCGGTTGGTCCTCGGCCGTCAGCCGCGGCTGCACGCCCAGGTGCCGCAGCGTAAAGTTGTCCGGAAGCGACGAGTCTGGCAGTCCACCCATCGCCGCCCGCAGCAACGGCGACGGCCCGCCAGCCCCGGCTCGTGCCTCTTCCATTTGCTTGGCAAGCATGAGCGCCGGCAGCGACGACGATCGCGACCGCCGCTTGGCCCCCTTCATCGCATCGGGTCGCGGCGGCAGCTGCGGCCGCAGCGACCGCACCCGCTGCGGCGGCGGCGACCTCGCCAGTCTGCTCGCGATCTCGCTCCGGCTTTCGCACGCTCCAGTCGCCCCGTACAACGAGCCGTGCGACGGGATGGCAATCGGGTCGCTTTCCGCCGTACTTGCTCCTCCCGGCGAGGGCAGACCAGCATCCGGCCGGCTGCCAGGCACTGGTCGCGCACCGGGCACAGGGCGTGCGCCAGGCACAGGCCGGGGCGCCGTGATCGGATGGCTTCCGGGCGCATCTAGGCCCGTGAGCGGGTGAGCTGCAGTAGGTGCAGGCGGTAGATGGGCGACAGGAGCCGAGTCAGATCGTGCACGGACAGACGAGCCGAGAAGGGCAGTGACAGCCATGGGTTTGGGTGGCCGTGGTGGCGGAGGGCTGCTCATGGCCACTTGGCTTGGCTATGGGAATGTGTACAAGGTGTGAGGTTAGAGGGGTGAGGGGGGGGGGGGGGGAGGAGGAGGAGGAGAAGGTGGGCGAGCCAAGTGTGGCACACTACGGACGGTGAGTGCCCTTGGCCTGTAGCGTGCGTGCGGGGGGTGGGCGGAGGGCGTTCGCGGCCGAGTACGGGAGAAAGCGGTGAGTTGCGAAATTGGCAGACACAAGCGGACTCCCCTTTTCCCCCGCCAACCACCACACCACACTTTTTGCGGGGGGGAGAAACCACAGAACAACTCGATCTGGTGGTTGTGGTAGGGTTAGGGTGTATGTATCACCTGGTGGCCAACAAGTATGCCTGAATGAGTTCCCCTCTCGAGTTGTGGTCTCGGATCTGCTGTGGGTGTCCCTATCGTCGTGCCTCGTGCTTTCCGGACGTGGCTGGACCTGTCGTCGTGCACGGTTGCGTCGCCGGGTCGCCTCTGCGCAGCCCTCCCTACAGCCCTAGTCCCAGCTGTCTCTGCACACTCAGCCACACGACCCTACCCTACCCTCTGCTCCAACAGCACAACGTTCTACCCAACCTGATCGGAGCACTCGCTCAGCTAAACGACAAATTGTGGCTTACTTCCCCCGAGCCGACGTATTGGCCAAGCGCGACAACACTCGGCTCAACCAGCACATGCTCGCGGGTCGGCGAGAGCTGGCGCGGCAGCTGCGGGTGCGGATGGCGAACGCATCGAGGTTACGGAGCCGGGAAGAGAGGCGAATGGGTGGAGGCCCGCAGAAAGGAGTCGAGTTTCCGGACCATATGTGGGTCGGAGCGCATCTCTCGATGAGCCCATCACATGCGGCTGTCATTGCTCGGGCGGATGCCATCGGCATGACGGCGCTGGCTCTCTTTACCGCCTCCCCACGGACGTGGGCGCACCCAAAGATTACCGAAGAAAAGGCAAGATCAGCACGCCAGGCCTTGGTAGACGCCCAAGGCATCGATGGCGAGCGAGTCCTTGTCCATGGCGCGTACCTGACCAACATTGCCCACCCCGACGAGGCTAAGCGGGCAAAGTCGCTCGACCTGCTGGTGGCCGAGCTCGACGCCGTCGGTGCTCTCGGCTTTGGCGCCCTCAACATACACCCGGGCGCAGCGCTTGGTGCGCCACTTGACGAGGCCGTCGACAGGGTTGCTGCGGCTGCCGTCGATGCCCTTGCTCGCTGTGCCTTTCCCCACGTTAAGCTTGTCTTCGAGTCGACCGCCGGCGGCGGCTCGTTCCTCGGCGCAACCTTTGAGGAGCTCGCCGCCATCCGCCACGGCGCCATTGCCCATGAGCCTATGCTTGCCCCGCGCCTGGGAATTTGTCTCGACACTGCCCACATGTGCGCCGCAGGCTACGATGTTGCAGGCGACATCGCTGGCGTCTTGGCTGAGTTTGAATCGGTCTGCGGCGCGGGCGTCCTCGCTGGCATGCACCTCAACGACTCGGTCCACCCGCGTGGCTCGCGCAAGGACCGTCACGCTCAGCTCGGCCATGGCCACATCGGTGCGGATGCATTTGTCGAACTTCTGGCACTCCCGATGGTCGCCCGCGTGCCTCTCATCCTGGAGACGCCGAACAAGACCATGCCGCGCGACCTCGAGCTCCTCGCCGCTGCTGCTGCTGCTGCGAGCCTCTAGCACGGCAGCCTGCTCCCGCCTCGCATGGTGTGCGCTTAGACTTTAAAGATCTCGACCACCCGCTCGATAGGTTCGCGACAGACCGGGCACACGTCTTTGCGGCGCAGAACCTGCTGTGCGCACATCATGCACGCCGAGAGGTGCCCGGTGTCGCCGTGGACAAACGCTGCAGTCTTAGGCCCGTCCCAGCACACTAGACACGTGTTGCCGTCGTCGTCACTTGCCTGTGAACACGCGTCATCGGCTGAGCTGGAAGCATCGGCAGCACGCGCGCGCGCGCCGCCGCGTGACCGGCTGTGCGAGGGAGGTGCCGACACGAGCGCCTTGTTCTGCTGAAGAATGTCCGATGGGATGAGTCCGCCGCCCTGTGGAGTGCCGCACACCTCGCACGACGAGACGTATGCGTTGACAAAGGTGCAGTTGACGCACTCCCACGACTTGGTTGTTGGCTGCGACGTCGCGTACGCACCAGGGCTCGATCCGGGCAGAAAGTCCGGTACCGGCGGCG
This sequence comes from Thecamonas trahens ATCC 50062, assembly GCF_000142905.1. Classification (NCBI taxonomy): domain Eukaryota; order Apusomonadida; family Apusomonadidae; genus Thecamonas; species Thecamonas trahens. The sequence continues at coordinate 193,392 of NW_013657665.1, read as the reverse complement.
GCTGCAAGCTGTACCGCTCACCGCGGCTTTCAGGCGTGCTACTTGACGGCGGCGGAGGAGCGCCCAGCGGCGACGACGAGCCCGATCGCACCTGCTGCGGGCTCACCAGTGAGCCCGCCTCATCAAACGACACTTCGGACGAGGAGAGCGAGGCAAAGTCATGCCGCTCGCGGCTGCCACTGCTCGGGCTCCCGCTCATTCGGGCCTTGGCCTTGGTCTTAGTCTTAGACTTGGAGCGCGACTTGGAGCGTAACTTGGACTTGGACTTGGGCCGCGACTTGGCCTTGGACTTGGCCTTGGCCTTGGATCGCGACCGTGACCGAGTTGGCAGTGGTGCCGAGTGCGGAAGCTCGGGCACTGTGGTGTATGTAAGGAAGAGCCGCTGCATGGCCGGCGACGGTGAGATGGCGGCAATGTGGAGCGGTGTCTCGCCATCGTGGGCAGCAGCATGCGGGTTGGCGCCTGCGGCAAGCAGTGCGGCGACAACGTCCTCAAAGCCGCCAGTGGTGGCAACATGGAGCGCTGTCCAGCCATCAACCGCTTTGGCAGCCAAAGGCGAGGCCTGGGCCTCCAACAGCAGGTTGACAGCGGCCAGGAACCCGAGCTGCGCCGCCACATACAGCGCGGTTGCTCCATTGGCGTTGCGCTGGTTCACCTCGGCGCCGCTGCCGATGAGCACGCGGGCCACCTTGAGATGCCGCCGGTGGACTGCAATCATCAGCGGCGTCCAGCCGTCGTCCTTGGCAGAGTTGGGGTTTGCACCGGCCGCCAGCAGCATCCGCACCACCTCGATCGAGCCAGATTGTGCGGCCAGGTACAGCGAGGTAGCCGCTGCTGTGTTGGTCACGTGCACATCAATGTCAGGATGGCTCAGAAGTTCCTCGGTGACTTGCGCGGCACCCTTGTGGGCGGCAATGAGAAGCGGATACCACCCGTCGCTTTTGGGGATGTTCGGATCCGCGCCAGCAGTAATGATCGCCGCCACAATGTCGGCGGCGCCATTCTGGGTGGCAACGTAGAGTGCACTCGCGCCCGACGAGTTGCACGCGTCAACGTCCGCACCACACGCTACCAGATCCTGCACAATCGAAAGGTGGCCCTTGTGGGCGGCCAGCAGCAGCGCGGACCAGCCGTTCTTGTGGCCGACGTTTGGATCGGCGCCGCCGTCGAGGAGGAGGACAACAACCTGGGAATGCCCCTTGGATGCGGCCACCACCAACGGCGAGACGCCGTCGTTGTTGAGCAAGTTGACCGAGGCGCCGACGCCGACAAGTAGCGAGAGCACAACAATATGGTTCTCCTGCGCCGCCAGAAACGTCGGCGTCGAGCCAAGCGGGGTCTGTGCATCCGGATTGGCCCCAGCCTCGAGCAAGAGGCCCACCACTGCCGCAAAGCCGTAGTGGCAGGCAGCAAGCAGCGGCGTCCAGCCCTCGTCCTTGCGGGTATCAATCTCTGCATTGGCATCGACAAGCACCGCTGCTGCCTCGGTATGGCCCGACAAGCACGCCACATACAGCGGTGTCGCCCCGATACGATCACGAGCTTCCAGTTGAGCTCCAGCCTCCAGCAACAACGCTATCGACTCTACATCATTGTTGTACGCCGCGTGGTGCAGCGCCGTCCACCCTGTATCCTATCGAGCCTCAATCGCTCTCCGGGGTGAGACAGTGGCGGGAGGGGGGGGGGGGGGGGGGGGGGGGGCCAAACGCCCTGCTTCGCATGCGTTGGGAGTGCAGAACACAGGGTAGTGCGAGTAGTTTGAGTGTGTGTGAGAGGGGAGGGGAGGCAAGTACGCGCGTGGTGGTGGTGGTGGCGGTACCCATGGCTGACGAGCCCCGCGCGTCGTGGAACATTGGCCGTGGCGAGCGGGAGCGACAAGGGTTCATGGAAGGCCGCATGTGATGCGGCACAGGGACGATGAGGGGGACGGTGACAACTGTACACGTACGGTATGTTGGTTGATGATGGAAGGCACTTCAGAACTGTTGGACAGCTCACCAATGACCTTGCGCACAGCAAGCGCGTCCCGCTGTCGTGCCGCGTGGAGAAGCCGGGCTCCGGCGGACATGACAAAGTGAGTGAGGTGACAGAGAGAATGCGGAGCCACACGCGGAGCCATGTTTTCGGTGTTTAGCTTGACATAGACACATCGATACATCGGAGGCATCAAGGGCATTTCGGGTGTGGGGTGGCTACGTCAGTCCACTTTGCAATTCCGATCCGATCAGGTCGAGCCGCGCCGCACCAGAGCCAGGTGTCTTACGATACTACACAAGTACGGCTCTTCTTGCCGTCTGGCGCTGGTGCTGGCGTTGGCGCTGGCGCTTGTGCTGGTGACGGCGATCGCGCTGGTGACGGCGATCGCACTGGTGACGGCGATCGCACTGGTGACGGCGATCGCAGTTGCTCGGTCGACGGTTGCTGCCGCGGCTCGCTCTGGCCATCACCAGACTGCACCGACCCGGCAATAGCGGGAGGTGGTCCGGGCCCAGTCGAGCGGGCGCCGCGAGACGAGGTCCGCGAGAGCCGCCGCGACGAGGTTCGCGACGAGGTACGTGACGATGACGATCGCCGCGACGATGACGCCCGCCGAGACGACGACCGCCGAGACGGCGAGGCACGATCAATTAGATCGTGCGAAGCCCGCGACGCGCGCCACTGGCCCTGAATGCGGGAGGCGGCGGCAGCCTCCACTGCGGCCTCGTCGGGCGGCCCACTGTGGGTCGGCGGCGCGATGGTCCGAGTGCGGTCAGCGCCGAGCGCAGCGTGGTGCGGTCGATGTGCGGCGTCAAGCGTTCGGTGAACTTGGAAGGCGCTGCCGCGGGCAGCGGAAAACTCGGCCTGGGCCCGGCGGCGCTCTGCCGCCGCCGCCGCCGACGTCTGCGCCGACTCTGCAGCCGCATGCTCGCGGGCGGCAATGGCATCCTCACGGGCAACCAGCTCGCGCTCGCGCTCTTTGAGCTCGCGCCACGCTCGTGGATCGTCCTTAGCCAGCGTCCGCAGCTTATCAGTGTGCGAGGTAGCGGCCTTGGCGCGGGCAACCTCGGCCTCCCATGCATCGGCGTCGTTCTGCAGCATGCCAAGAACCTCTTTCCAACGCGCAGCCTCAGTTACCGCCAGCACTGCGCGCATTTCATCCAAATCGACGTCAGTCCGCCCCCCACTGGCAAGCACGTCGTGGACGTAGCGGGTGAGCGAGTGCATCTCCGACTCGAGATGGGTTTGGTAGGCGTCGAAATGGCTCTCGATCTCGAGGGTCCGCGCCTTGAGCAGCCGCAGCTTGGATGCCTTGGTCTCCCGCGCCTCCTCGATGCGCTGCAGGTACGCATCAGTCGTGTCGGCCACTAGGTCGGAGAGCCTGCTCTCGGCGGCGACGTTGGACATGCGCTCGCGGAAGAGCGGGGTGACCACGTGGCCATCGAGTCGCTCCAGGGCCGCGCTCTCCAAGCACACAGCCTTGTACGACGCCGTTGCCGCCAGCGGGTTGCCGCCGGCGCTCAGCTCGACGAGCGAAGCACAGCCGCGAAGGGCCGATGCGGTCGCCCCGAGATCCGCAAGCTGGTTGTCAGCCACGTCGAGCGAGGTGAGCGACGGGAGGAAGACGACATGCTGGGCGTCGGTGATCGCGTTGCCGGCGACCTTGAGCGTCTTCAGCGCTGTGCACCCCTTGAGCGAGTCGAGCACGGTTAGCTCGTTGGCGGTGAGATCGAGCGAGGTAAGGCTGACTGCGCTGGCGAGTCCGGTGATCCGCGGTATGGCGTTCCCGGCAAGACTCAGTGTCTCCAGCAGCGGGAAGCGGCCATCCAGTGGCTGCATCGAGTCAATGGCGTTGTTGTCGAGTCGAAGCACCCGCAGATACGCCAGATCCGGGATAACTGGCGCCGCCAGCGACGGCAGGTAGTTGATCGACGCGTTGACCGCAGCCAGATGGGCAAAATACGGCTCATCCGCTAACGGAGCGAGACTTGTCAGATCATTTAGCGAGAGATCCAACTCAAGGCACGCGCCTACCGCCTCGGCATCGTTCGGTGCGCTCTCTGCCACTCGTCGGGCCGTCTTACGCAGGCCAAGAAGCCGCTTGGAACGCAGGCTCAGGCCATGCCCGCCGCCACCCGTCTCGGGTCCTTCCCCTGCGCCACCGCCTGCCTCTCTGCGTCCCTCACCTAGCCGGTATCGTTTGAACGAGACCGGCATTGGCTTTGTGTTTTACAGGGTGAGGTGGTCGAGTGCAAGGGTAGGCGTGGGCGCCGGGTCGGGAGCGTTGGCCCCGGCTGCGAGGGGGTGGAAGGCCGGCGGTGGGTGAACGGGTCTGTTTGTGACAGCCGGCAAAAGGGGGTGGGGGG